>NW_026590905.1:557446-604534 GCF_907164565.1 Psammomys obesus | reverse complement strand
GAAGAAGAAGAAGAAGAAGAAGAAGAAGAAGAAGAAGAAGAAGAAGAAGAAGAAGAAGAAGAAGAAGAAGAAGGGGCTAGAGAGATGGCCTCAGTGCTTAGGAGTAGTGACTGCCCTTCCTAAGCACCAGGATTTGATTCCTATCACATGGTAGCTCATGACTGTCTATAAGTCCAGTTCCAGGCAATCCGAAATCCAGACTTACATGCAGGCAAAAACACCAATACATATTTTAAAATGAAGAAGAAGAAGAAGGAGGAGGAGGAGGAGGAGGAGAAGAAGAAGAAGGAGAAAAGAAGAAGAAGAAGAAGAAGGAGGAGGAGGAGGAGGAAAACAAAGAAGTGCTTTCTAGAAACTGCAGTAAAACATGGGTTAAGAGTATGTACCAAGCTGGGCAGTGGTGGCACATGCCTTTAATCCCAGCACTCAGAAGGCAGAGGCAGGCGGATCTGTAGTGCTTGTTTTTAAACTCTATTTTATTTGGGGTTCCTTAAAGCCTCTGCCTTCCAACCCCTCAACCCTAAGTAGGAGAGAGAAGGGGAGAGGGGGTGCAGACCCCTTTACTTCTCCCGGCTGTTTAGGGTTGATGGATTCTTTTAGGGCTCTACCAATCTCAAACACAACCTGTAGCCTCTGCCAAGCCTCTGCACTCCAAAGTGTTTCTCTCCGTGTGTCTGCTCCAAACCACCATACTGCCCATCTCTGGTCCCTCCAAACTGCCACTCACCACAGGCAACCACAGCACACCACACTTTCTCTTTCTAGGCTTTCATATTTATATCCTCAGAGCCCTAGACCAAGCCCTTCTCTGTGCTGCATGAGACAGGCCGTTACCAGCTGTCAAAGGCCATGCCCCCACACGACACAATTAGCAGCTGCGGTCAAAACTAAAGCCCAACTAAAATCCCACGCTTAAGACTAAAACAAAAACATGTTTACATAGCGTAATTAAGTTTACAAAGAAACCAAAAACTTCCATTACACGGATCTCTGAATTTGAGGACAGCCCTGGTCTACAGAGTGAGTCCAGGACAGCCAAGGCTACACAGAGAAACCCTGTCTCAAAAAACAAACAAACAAACCACCACACCAACAACAAAAATGTATGGACCAGATCCAGTAGTTACCTGTGACTTCGGGCAATTTATTTAAATGGCTCATCTGCAAAGTGGGATTAATCATAATGTGTCTATCATAGTGATGCCCTGAGGGTTAAATAAATTAGTAGATTATGAAGACTTCAGGAGAATGAAGGGCGAGGTCAGGATGTGCCGTTGCCGTCTTTCTGCCGTCTGTTATCAAGAGGGGTATAGGAAAAAGGGAGAGAGGCCAGAGCGATGGGCCTATCAGCAGAGGGGGCCTTCTGCCCCCCCCCCACTCCCAACCTCAGGGAGTGTCAGCTTTATTGGCAGATGGTGGACAGTTGCCAGTGGATTTAAGCCATTCACTTCCGAGTGAGTGTAGAGGATCCAAGCGCGGCATCCTGTGGACTCAGGAGCCCCCTCTAGTGGCAGTCTTTAGAAGGCAATGGGAAAAGCTGGTGGACTTAGTGCTTTGGCCTTAGGTCTGGTTGCTTTCAAGGGAATAAGGAGGGGTTCAGTGAAGAGAGGGGAACACATGAGGGAGGCAAGGAATAAACGCGAGAGAACTTAAGGACTAGGGCTTCAGAAGACAGCAAGAGGGAGACACCCAGGGCAACCTCTGGACCTTTGCACCTGTTTTCCCTTTCACACAAGTTGGCATCTCTGCAGTATTTGGTTTCATGGGTGAACGCTTGTAAAATCGTAACCCTGTTTTAATTTTCTTCATACCACTTATGGCCGTCTGAATTGTTTTTCCTATGTATCTTACCTTAACACATAGAATCCAGGGGCTGAGGAGGTAGCTTATTTGGTAGAGGGCCTGCCTAACATGCCCAAAGCCCTGGGTTTGATCTTTGGCCCCTCATGAGCCAGGTGTGGGGGCACAGATCTGTAACCAGCACTTAGGAGAACTGAGGCAGGCGTGTCAGGGGTTCTAAATCATCCTCAGCTCCGTATCAGCTTTAAGGTCAGCCGGGGCTCCATGAGACACCACTCACAAAGCTAACAGTGTCTACAGATAGATAGTTTGGCCAGTAGCTAGCTCAGTAATGGAGTTTGTCAGCAAAGGTTAGCCCCTAGGTTTGATCCCAGCACTGTGGAGGAGGAGGAGAAAGAGGAAGAAAAGGAGGAAGACGTGGCAGCTAGATGTCTTGGGTGACTAGATGGACTCTCAGGGCTGAAGTTTCCATGCAGGGCTCTCTAGGCAGTGGTGTTTGCACTGAGATTCAAACAGGCTGGAAAATGAAGGTCTGCAGGGCATGGTGGTTCACGCCTATGATCGCAGCGCTTGGGAAGTGAAGGCAGAAAGAGTGCTGCAAGTTTGAGGCCGGACGAAGCCACTTGTTGATTCCCAGACCAACCTTGGGGTGACCCCGGGTGATATGGGGTCATGGTGATAGCTTGGTAATAAGGATCCCACATCAGAAGCAGTGGAATCGTGGAGCCCAAAGCTTCTCAAAAAAAAAAAAAAAATTCAGTGGGACAGGGTCAGTGCTGTGTCAACATTTCAAGCTTCCTGTCAGAACTGGCCTGTCAGACTTCCTGTTAGGGTCCTGCCTGCAGAAGGACTGTCTCCCCAGAGAAGGGTAGCTCAGTAATTCCTGCCCCAGACCTCAGCTCTGTCTCTCCTTCAGCTATTCTTGCCATCTCAAGGTCCCTTCTCCCCCACTCCATATAGTCCCCTTGGTAAGTAGCCCTCCAGAGCTGTTTTGAGAGTGAACATCCAGACAACCAGGACAATTGCCATTCTCTGGGGAAAGGCCATAGCTCAGGAAAAAGGCACAAAAGAATCGTGCAAGTTTCTAGTCAGCTCCCGAGAGCAAGAAGTTCCCGGAGGATGCCTGGTATCGTGGAGCAGTGAGGCATGTAGGGAATGACTCAGTGTTCAACCCCTTCTCATTCAGGATGCCGCCGAGGCTGGGGCCAGGTCCGGCTACCGTGGCCGCCGTTCCCCTCATAGTCCTCACGAACGCTTTGAGGGGCTCACGGTGCTCAAGGCTGCTCAGGTAAGAGGAGGCGCCATGATTGCGCTGATGCTCGGGGACTTGGGGAGAGAGGCCATGTCAGGAGGCTGGATAGCAGGGCCTAGGCTCCTGTGGAGGAATTCTCTTGGCCACCTAGATCATTCTTGGTCCAGAGTTGAGAAAGGAATTATTCTGAGCCTCGGGGCCCTGGTATCGTCACGGAGTTGCTGAGAGGAAGAGTCTGGGCTACAGGACAGAGGCATGCAGTCAGAGGCATGCAGGAGCTGGTACCAGTCCTCCCCTCCATGGCCTCTTTCCCTGCCCGCAGCTGGCCCGCGCTGGGACTGTGGGCAGGGCAGGTGCTAAGCTGCTTCTGGAGGTGAGTGAGCGAGTCCGGACCCTGACCCAGGCCTACTTCTCCCCGGAACGGCCACTGCATCTTTCCTTCAGCCACCTGGTGTGCCGGAGTGCCATAGAAGGTAACCACCAGGTTACCCCACCCCATCACACCTGTCCAGCCTTGGGCCCCCTCCGTGTAGCTTCCGTCTTCACTGCAGAAAGCCCCCTACTGGCCTAACTGGGGGGCAAGGAGCATCTCTGCTCATTTGTCACCCCGGGAGCTGCAGGCCTGTGGGAGGGGTGAGCGCAGTGGCCCAATGGTGGGGATCCTGATTCAGTCACTAGGTGTGTTTGCCTCCTAGGTGAGCAGGAGCAGCGCATGGACTTGAGTCACCCGGTACACGCAGACAACTGTATCCTGGACCCTGACACTGGTGAATGCTGGAGAGAGCCCCCAGCCTACACCTATCGAGACTATAGGTAGGTGGCCTCTCTGATACAGGCGGGTAGTCACACAAAGGCCCAAAGGCTGTCTTGCCGCAGGCCTAGGATTCTGTGGGGGGTGTCTCACCGCCTCCTGTCTCCTTTACTTCCCAGTGGACTCCTCTACCTCAATGATGACTTCAAGGGAGGGGACCTGTTCTTCACGCAGCCCAACGCCCTCACTGTCACGGTAGGGGGTTGGGCCAGAGGGCCCAGCTGTGGGGTCAGGATTCAAAACAGAAGCTGTCCAGAGGCAAATGCAGGGAAATGGCTGGGGCCACCTTAACCCTGTCCCTGCCCGGTGCCTCTCTAGTCCTGCTGGCCATGTGTTCAAGGCTTTCAGCAGAGGTTGACTGAGCCCCACAGGAGCTAAATGCTCTCCCTCCCTGCCTTCGTGGTTTGCCTCACCTCCTAAGGGTGGCTGAGCATAGCCAGGTACAGGATACACACTTGCAGTGCCAGCAATGGAGGAAGCTAAGGTTGGGGGAATCGCTTGAACCCAGGAGTTCCGAGCCAACCTGGGCAATGTACCAAGACATCCTCTCACAGAACAAAACACTGGCCAGTGAGGTAGCTCAGTGGGGACAGGTGCTTAGCCCTAAGCCTGACGGCCTGACTTAGCTCTCTCTAGAACTGGCACGGGAGAAGGAGAGAACCAGTTCCCACACATTGCCCTCTGACCTCTACACCGTGCCTTGGCATTCGCCCCCACCCCTAATAAAAATAGGAAAAGCTTCAGACAAAAACAAAACAAGGAGGGGCTGGAGACGTGGCTCAGTGGTTCAGAGCACAAGGCTGCTCTCCCAGAGGACCTGGTTTGGTTCCCAGCATCCTCATGGTGGCTCACAAAGAGCTCTAACTCCAGTTTTGGGAGATCAGGATCTGACACCCTCTCCCGGCCTCCACAGGCACCAGGAACACATGCAGTGTATAGATATACATCGAGACAAAACATTCACAGAAAATACAGTAATAAAATATATTTTTTATAAAACCGAGGGAGAGTGAAGCACAGCCCACAGGGCCCCATGGAGCCCCGGGTCCCTGTTCTAGGGATCTGAAGGCTTAACCCTTCCTCTCCCATGGCAAGGCCCCTAGTAGCATAGCCATAGACAGGACCATTGGACTAGAGTTCGTATTGGGGGTGGGGAGGGTTCTTAACATTTCTGAAACTCACTTTCCTAAGTAAGTAATAGTAATCGATAGTAATAGTACCTATTATTATTGACACTGGCATTATTATTATTAACAGTCTTGCTGCATAGACCAGGTTAGCCTTGAATTGACTATGTAGCTAGCCCTGGCTGCTCTTGAACTTACAGCAGTCCTCCTGTTGGGGCCTTCCATGAGATTATAGCCCTGCACCCCAAGTGCACTGACTAGCTGATCTTCCCTTCCTTTGCTTTTGTATTTGGAGACAGGCTCTCCCTCTGTAGCCCTGCCTGGCCTGGAGCTCACTATGTAGACCAGGCTAGCTTTGAGCCACAGAGATGTGCCTTTTCAACCTCCCAAGTACAGGGATTAAAGGCACGTGCCACCGTGCCTGGCTCTGCGCACACACACCGTATGGAGTGCAGGTGTGAGCACCTCACAGAACACACGTGGAGATCAGAACAAGGCTTCAGGGGTCATCCTCCCCTCCTGTCTCTGCCTCACATCTGGCCCCAGAAGTGCTGGGATTACAGGCAGGAGCTATTCATCCAGCTTTTGTGTGGGCTCTGGGGGCCCGAACTGAGAACCTCACACTTGCACAGCAGGCTCTGTACCCAAACTGAGCCATCTTCCCAGGACTATGAGAAGGAATTTTCTTAAATGTTTATCTATTTCATGTGTGCATATGCAAGGGGCAGGCGGGGGGGGGGGGGAGGTACAGGCCACACACAGCTTGTGGGTAAGGAGCAGGGAACTTGTAGGAGTTGGTTCTCTCCTTCCACCGTGCAGGTACTGGGGGTTGAATTCAGGTTGTTGGTCTTGGTGGCGAACCCCTCTACGTCCCTGAGCCACCTCTCTGACCCCAGAGAAAGTAATTTGTATAATATGCTTTTTAAAAATAATTAATGGATGTTAAGTGTTGCTATTCCCCCATTCCTTGATCATGAAGACTTCTATTCCCGGGCCTAGAGGTGGGGCAAGAAGCGGGACAGGCATGGTAGTATAGACCCGAAATCCTAGCATTAGGGAGGTTGAGTCAGGAGTTCGAGGCTAGCCTGCGTTACGCAGAGGTAGCCTGCCTTACTCTTTACTCTAAAGCACAAACAGAGAAAATCAATAGCCTCTTTGTGCTCGTGCACAATCTAGGATTTTCTCAGGGTGGAAATGCATCCAAGGATTTGCCTCCCTCCATCCCGTCTGGTGCTGCTATGGGGCCCTCAGATTGCTTCACTGCAGGCTCATGGGGTCAGGCAGGAAAGGTCAGGCTCCAGGAGAGGCAACCAACGAGAGACCCTCCAGGAGGCACCTACCCCCATGGCTTCCATCTCCTCCGGCCTCAGTTTTGCCCCAAGCTAGTCCTTGAGTTAGGAAGCAAGGATGAGAAGCCTGATGCCGTGTTCCTTGGCCCCCTCAAGGCTCAGGTGCGTCCTCGATGTGGGCGCCTCGTGGCCTTCAGCTCCGGCGGTGAGAATCCGCACGGTGTGTGGGCTGTGACACAGGGACGGCGTTGTGCCCTGGCACTGTGGCACACGTGGGCAGCCGAGCACCGGGAGCAGGTAAGGAGGGGGTAGGCAGAGGAGGAGGTTAAGGGGTGGGCAGGTGGGCACCTCGGAAGCTTGCCAGCGGGTGACAAGATGGCCCAGAAAGGCGAATACAGAGGACTGAACCACGGTTCTATCCATCCATCCGCAGGAGTGGACGGAAGCCAAAGAGCTGCTGCAGGAGGAAGAGGAGGAGGAGGAAGAGGAGGAAGAGGAAGAAATTCTCAGCAGAGACCCTTCCCCAGAACCCCCAAGTCACAAGCTTCAGAGGGTCCAGGACAAAGCTGGGAAGCCGCTCCGGGTCCGAGAGGAACTATGAATGCCTGAGCCAGCTTTTTAGGGATATGGCCACTCAGCTTCTAAAGGAACCAATGAGGAGGCCCTGTGTGCCATCAGGAGCAGAGTGGCATGCCCTGACTCTTCGGTCTACCATCTTGGGGACCTACAAGGACCACCAAAGCCCTGGACTCACCAGCTTCCTACACAGACTTAGGCTAGGGCCCATCAGGTGTGGGAGCCAGGTCTGGCCCCAGCGGAGGGACAATGGTCGCCATGCCTCCCTGAAAGGCCAACTGCTTCTAATAAGGAAGACTCAGAGGAGACTGTCCCACCCTCTCCCAACCTATGCAATAAAGAATGTGACACTCCCAGCCAGGGCCTGGTTTGGTATTGCCTGGTTTGGTATTGCCCGGCTTCTGTGGCTGCTGGAGGTGGGGGTGGCTAGGGCTGGCCTGGGAGGAGACAGGTGGTGTCTTTGGGCCTCCCAGAGGTGGAGCCATGGGAGCCTGTGATTTGTCAGGGAAATCTCAGCCACCTGCTGCCTCATGCAAATCCGCCCGTGTGCCCATCACCACCACCACAGCTGCTCCTTCAGCCTCCAACTCTAAGCCCTGTCATCTGACCCTGAGTATGGGTGAGAGGGGTAGCCTGATCTCTCTGGCTCGTACCTTCGCAGTGCAGTAAGACTCCGGGAGTCATGTGGGCAAGCAGAAAGACGGACTTCCAGCCTAGGAGCAGGACACAGAGTTCCATCCTCTTTTGTAGTCATTTCTTTGCCCACAAGGTAGGGGCCCATCGGCCCAGCTGCCCCCTGAGTCCCGTCCAACTAGGATCAGACCCAGGGGCAGCTGGTTGGGGCTTGTCGAGAAAAAGGATTATCCAGCTCAGCCCCTTCTAATCTCAGCTTCTGCCTGTACCCTCTTCCCCCACGGCCCTCAGTGAGGGAACATGGTTTGGGGTGTTGACAACAGGGTCATCTAGCACCCTTCTGCCCTGGCTCCTGGCCTGCTTGCTGAACAGGCCCACACTGCCAAGATCATGACCACAAGTGGGGACCGGTGCCTGGGGGCTACTGGAGCTGCGGCTGCTCCTGTTTTGCTCCCCAGACCCAACCAGTAATCCTCGCAGCTTTTCTCTGATCCCTGGGCTGATGCTCTTATCTCTGCCAGGACTGACCATGGAGGCACCCCTTTATTCCCCCCTTCTTGTGGCTGGATGGGGAGGGGTGCTGTTCTTCTTTGGCTCACTGGCCTGCTCCCCACCCCTCCAGGCCAGGTCCAAGTCTCTGGAAGCCACACACCTCCCTTTCTGGCCTCTCCCCCAGCCCTGCCAGCTGATTTCATTTGCCTGACGTGGTTGTTGCTTGCCTTCCCCTTCCCTGTCAGTCTCCCCCCCCTTCTCAGTCGGGGCCAGGCCAGGCCAGCTCCTCTGGCAGCAGAGGGGGGCAGGTGACAGGCAGGCATCGAGGCTGAGAGAGTGAGGAGGCGCCCGGGAATCGGAAACCTGGGAGAAGTCCAGACAGAGCCCAAGTAAGAGGGAGCAGGCCGGCTCTGCCCTCTGGGATTGGGGGCCACAGGGAGGGCTCAGGCAGGGCTGGGATTGATATATACAGGAGGGGGAGCCCCCCCATCGCTTCTCAGGAGTAGGGTAGGGTGGAAAGGACATGGTAGATGGGGACTCCCCAACACATTTTTCCGTGTTCCTGGCAGGAACCAGAACTACCCCTCTACCTGTGCACCATGGGGGAGATGGAGCAGTTGAGGCAGGAAGCGGAGCAGCTCAAGAAGCAGATTGCTGTAACCCCAGAACCCATGTCCTGGGGACCCTGGAAAACAGAACCCGGGGAGTGTGGCCTGGGAGGGATTGTGTTCACTCGTGGGTGATACTCTGATCTGGAAGGACTCACAGGCTTTCAGTTCGGATCTCACATTTGAGACCACCGCCCAGCTGCAGAGCCCCATGCCCACCCATTATGTGAGGTGCAGATGCCTGTCCCCTACCCCACCATAGTCTCTCTGATGCCTGCTTTCCCCGTAGGATGCCCGGAAAGCCTGTGCGGACATCACCCTGGCTGAGGTGAGACTTTCTGGCCCCCTGAGGCAGGACGTGGTAGGAGGGGAGGGGACTGGAGAGCACCTCACGGCCAGCACCATACTGCTGACTGAGCTTTCAGCACATCCTGTCCTTGAAGTGAGGAAAGACATTCGTGAATTAATTCAGCAAATGTCCATTAGGATCTGTGCAGGGCCAGCCATTACAGTGGATGCTGAAGACACGGATGCTGGGTGTGCAGGCTTTCTCACAGACTCGAACTGCTGGTTGGCTAAGGCTACATTTCGTTGGTTCTAAGATGCACGTTTCCCCACAGATTTTTCTACCATCGCGCTGCATCTAACAATACACGATGCCTTGTTAGTTTATTGATTCTTACTTGGTGATACACAGAATAATGCAGAAGTGTTAGCTCCAAACTGTGTGGGGTGGTGCAGATTTGTAATCCAGCTACGTGGAAGACTGAGGCAGGATTGGAAAGTCAAGGCAGGCCTGGCCTGCAGAGTGGGTTTGAGACCAGCCTGTCTCAAAATAAAAAGTCGAGCTGTGAGGACACGAAGTTGGGTGGGGGTAGGAGGTGAAGGGTGGATGTGGGGGGATTAAGAGAATCAGAGGTGAATGCTGTCAAAATGCATGGGTGTGTGAAACTACCAAATAGTTAATAGAAATATTATAGTAAAAAGTTAAAAAAAAAAAAGGGGGTCTGAGGATATATTTCGGTGATAGAGTTCTTAGCTAGCATACTTGAGGCCCTCGGTTCAGCACACAGTACTGAGGGGGGAAAAAAGAAAACAGAATTGATGGCCTTGAGTATGATCACAAGAGCTAACATCATGAGAAAGGTGCTGGGCGAGACACTTAACTACATAATGCTATGTTATTTCCATGGCAACTCTGTGAGATAATAGGCTCCGGGGGGAGAGGTGTGATGATTTGCTGAAGGCGACAATGTCTGGCAGACCCAGTCTGTGGACTCCAGAGGCCTAGCAGCCAGGAGGCTGGAGGGCAGGATTTCAGCAGGTGCAGCCCCAGGTTATAGCAATGCCGCTGAGTGTCGCCTGAGTGTCGCCTGTGTGCCGCCACGGCGTGAGAACAGACACCGCTGGGTCTGCCAGCCAGCCGCCTGTGTGTATCTCTCTCCAAGTTCATGTTCAGTGGCCTCATACCAGGGGCTTGTAATGAATCACAGTGGGGTCAGGTCAGCTGCATGTGTGCGTGAGATTACCAAATAATTCATGGAAATATGTTAAAAAAGTAAAAAAAAAAAAGGGATGTCTTTCGGTAGACAGAGTTCTCTGCGAGCCTACCTGAGGTCCTGAGTTCAGTCCAGCAGCTCCTCCTCCTCCTCAGTATGGAGTCACTAGGCTAAACACTTACCATATTCAGCAACTTGCCACTAGCTTTCCAAGCACCTGTCTACCATCGGAGGCCCAGTCTCTCTAGGCCAGGGTCCTCGTTCTGTAATGCTGGGGAACCTGCTCAAGTGTCTGGTCCCCAGCAGAAGCTCATAAGGAGCTTCTGTTACAGCCATGTGAAAGCCAACACCCCTTTCTCTGCAGCTTGTGTCTGGCCTGGAGGTGGCGGGAAGGGTCCAGATGCGGACTCGGAGGACGTTAAGGGGACACCTGGCCAAGATCTATGCCATGCACTGGGCCACTGACTCTAAGTGAGGATCGGGGAGGGGGGTGGTCTAAGGGGAGGGGGGACAGGGGAAAACGGGCACGGATGACACAGGTGCCCTTTCTCCAGGCTGCTGGTAAGTGCCTCGCAGGACGGAAAGCTCATCGTGTGGGACACTTACACCACGAATAAGGTACCAGCCCTCCTTCCTTCCTGGGGAGGCCATGCCTAAGCTGTCTGTCCTGTTCATCCACAGCTCGGGTCCCACCTGCCCCAAATCTACCCCCCCCTGCAGGTGCATGCCATCCCGCTGCGTTCCTCCTGGGTCATGACCTGTGCCTACGCACCGTCAGGGAACTTTGTGGCATGCGGCGGGCTGGACAACATGTGCTCAATCTACAACCTCAAGTCCCGGGAGGGCAATGTTAAGGTCAGCCGGGAGCTCTCCGCTCACACAGGTGAGAAGCCCTCTCTCCCCGTGTAGGGGAAAGTCCAGGCCCCTGGCCAGTTGTGACCCGGAGCCAGCGCACTGTCCTTCATAATCACCTCCAGGTTATCTCTCCTGTTGCCGCTTCTTGGATGACAACAACATTGTGACCAGCTCTGGGGACACCACGTGGTAAGGGTTGAATGCCGTGGGTGCTGAGGAAGGTCGTCCTGTCCTGGGCAGCCGTGACATTTCTCGGTGACGGGCTCCTTCTCTCCTGGCAGTGCCTTGTGGGACATTGAGACGGGGCAGCAGAAAACGGTGTTTGTGGGACACACGGGTGACTGCATGAGCCTGGCTGTATCTCCAGACTACAAACTCTTCATTTCCGGAGCTTGCGACGCCAGCGCCAAGCTCTGGGACGTGAGGGAAGGGACCTGTCGCCAGACTTTCACTGGCCATGAATCAGACATCAATGCTATCTGTGTGAGTGTCCCCCACCCCCTCCATGTGTGGCCTTCAGGAACCGCCTCAAACTGCCACACACGTCTTATCGGCCCTAAGCCCTTTCCTTATAATTTTTAAAAATAATTTTACCTTGTAGGATAGTTTCAATGCCAATGACAAGAAATCCTATGTCTGCTTCACCCAGACTCACCATTAATAACACACACACACACACACACACACACACACACACACACTTAGATCCTCCCGTCTATTCTTTGTAGGTCCAGCTCAGAGCTTTTGCCCTGCCAGACAAGTGCCCTACCACAGAGCTACACCTTAGTCCTCATTCCTGGGTCCTTGGAGAGTAGATTACATGTATCATGGCTCTGTGCTCTATATACTTCCTGGTGGGCAGAAGAGGGTATTGGATCCCCTAGAACTGGAGTCACAGTCACGAGCTGTCACGGGGGTGCTGGGAACTGAACTTGGGTCCTCTGCAAGGGTGAGTGCTCTTAGCTGCTGAGCCATCTCTCCAGCCCTGATCACAAGTTAAAAAATCTTTCCCCCCACTAACACAAAGTCTCACTACATAGCTCTGGCTGGGCTGGAACTGGCCATGTAGACCAGGCTGGCCTCACACTCGATCCTCCCGAGGTCTTTGCCTCCCAACCAAGTGTTAGGATTAAAGATGTGTTCCACCACCACCTGGCCAATTTTTAATTTTTTTAAAAATTATTTTGAGTGTGTGCTGTACATGTGGAGCTAATCTGAAAGCAACCTTTGGGAGTCAGTTCTTTCTTTATACTGTGGGGCCTGGGGTTCAAACCGAGGTCATCAGGGTCATGTACCTTTGTAGCCAGTCCTTTCACTGGCCGAGCCATCTGGCCACCCCCCCCCCAGTTACTTTATTTTCCATACATTTTATTTTTGTCATGCTCAAGAATGAACCCAGATTAAGCCTGATGAACTGCATCCCAGTCCTTTCTTCCAGCTTTTGAGACAATCTCACTGAGTTGAGCAGATTTGACTGGGACCCATTTTATAGCCCAGAGGCAATTCTTCTGCCTCAGCCTCCCAAGTGCTAAGATTACAGGTATAAGAGGACATCCCCAGCTACAGCGTAAGACTTGTGTGTCTGAGTGCTTTGCTTGCGTGCATGTCTGTGCACCACACGCGTGCTGACACCTGTGGAGGTGAGGTGTCAGACACTCTGGAGCTGGAATTGCTGTGAGTCACAAGGTGGGTGCTGGGAATTAGACGTGGGTCCCCTTCAAGAGCAGCCAGTGCTCTTAACCCCGGAGCCATCTTTTCAGAGCCAGCATGATTCTGAAAACCGGGAAATTCAACACTTGCAAGACCTTGCAGTTCATATTCAAATTTAACCAGTTATCTCGTAAATGGTTTTCTACCCAGAACCCAGTCCAGAAACATGCATGTCCTTGCCGTGTCTTGTCCCTAGACTGGAACCATTCCTGTACTTCTCTGGGGTCTATGACATTACTTTTTTTTTTTTTTTTGAGACAGGGTTTTCCTGTGTAGCGCTCGCTCTCCTAGAACTGGCTCTGTAGCTCCAGGCTGGCCTCAGACTCAGGCATCTGCTTGCCTCCGCCTTCCACGCGCTGGGAGGAAAGGTGTGAGCCACCACCACCCAGCGATATTACATCTTTTTGATGAGGACACACAAGTTCTCTGTAATTTCCCTCCAGTGTACCTGTTCTTCTTTATGATGGCGTTCAGGTTATCCGCCTGGACCTCGTGCTGTCCTTACACACCCTGATCTAGGCCATTAGGGTAGTAGTGATAGGAGGCCGCTCTTTTAGTTGTGTGACCCTGGGAGACCCTTACAGCTCTTGCCTGCAGACAGTGCTGTAGTCGGTGGCAGAGGGAGCTCACAGAGGAAAAACACAGCAGTGAGCAGCTGCCTCTCCCTACCAAGAAACAGACACAGAGGCTGAGAGGAGGCTCCCGCTCCCGCATTGGGAGCCAGGAAGCAGGCAGGAAGGCAAGGCTGCCCCGGGTCTGGGCCCTGACCACTTCTTACCCGCATCTTCAGTTCTTCCCCAACGGAGAGGCCATCTGCACAGGCTCTGACGACGCTTCCTGCCGCCTCTTCGACCTGAGGGCGGACCAGGAGCTGACTGCCTATTCCCACGAGAGCATCATTTGCGGCATCACGTCCGTAGCCTTCTCGCTCAGTGGTCGCCTGCTCTTCGCGGGCTATGACGATTTCAACTGCAATGTCTGGGACTCCATGAAGTGTGAGCGTGTAGGTAAGGGTCCCCCTGGACACCCCAACCTGCCCTCCTTCCCTCTGGAACCACTTTTTCTACTTTTCTGGGATCTAGGACTTTCATTTTATTTTATTTTATTTTATTTTATTTTATTTTTTTGAGACAGGGCTTCTCTAGGTAATCCTGGCTGTTTGTTAGTTCCAGGCCTCAAACTCAGAGATCCACCCGCCCGCCCGCCCATCTCTGCCTCCCAAGTGCTGGCATGAAAGGGACCCTCTTACTGCTGCTCCCTAGTTGTTGCCCACCTGGAATGTTGGAAACCAACACCCTTTGCTTCTGAAACTAAGACCATAACTAAGACCATGGCCCCTGCCCCCAAACAGGAAGTGCTCTAAGCAGCCCTTCCCCGGCTTAGTGCCCTGCCTGCTCCTTCTGGTAACCCCCAAACCTGTGTACCTTAAATGTCCAGTCTTTTGGGTATCTGAGGTTCCAGGGCCATACGCTTAAGGGACAGCCTCAGGGAGGTGTGGATGAGAGTAAACCAAGCTGTCCAGAGCACCAAGGGTCCTGGGCCTTGTCTAGGTTTGGCCTGGTCTAGAGTGGAAAAAGACAGTTGGCTCCTATCAGGAGCAAAATTGCTGAATGAAAATGACACATACCCCAGAGCCATGTTCCAAACTCTATTCAGCTGCTTACTTTTTGACTTTACCTATACATGTCACTCCGCTGGGCCTTGTTCTTATTTTATTTTTAACCCAGAAACAAAGGACCCCTTCCTTGGGCCCTTCTAAGTGCACCTGGCCTTCCTCACAGCATACTGACATTACTAATCGGTTCACCCTTGCCCCACCAGTGAGTCAAGTTCTGGCCGGGGACTGGCCTGAGAAGAAATCCCTCTCCTCAGGGCTAATCCTCCTTCAGTTCCTTAGTCTCCATCAGGGGCAGTCTAGTCCACCTGAGCTAGGGCTTCTGTACATGCACAGGCCCTCATCGTGGCAAAGTTGGCTGACTTGTTTTTCTCTCTTCCTCAGGCATACTCTCTGGCCATGACAACAGAGTCAGCTGCCTGGGGGTCACAGCTGATGGGATGGCCGTGGCCACTGGTTCCTGGGACAGCTTCCTCAAAATCTGGAACTGAGGAGGCTAGAGGTGGAAAGCCCTGAAGAGTCTCAGCTGCTTCCTTCTACACCCCATCTCCTTAGGGTCAGTCTTCTATACCCCAGGGGCTGTTCCCAGTAAACTTCCTTTTGAGAGTGATAGGAGTTATGGGAGTGTGCCTTTGCAAGCATCAGGGTCACAGGGGCGAAGAACGGCCCCATCTCCTCCCATGGCCTCCCCTCTCCACAGTCCTCACAGCTCCTCCTGTAATAAACAGGAACGGACCCCGTCCCCACTCCTAGAGTCCTCCTGGGCTGCCAGTAGCCTTTGTCCAGACTGGGAATGGCCTGGGTGCTCAGCCCATGACTATGGATGCCACTACTAGTCTCCTGGCTCCATTCCCTTCATACTTTCTCTTTTCTATCCTTTTATTACCTAATAAAACATAGCTGGTACCTCTGTGATGTCTGGCTTCTACACCCTCTGTGCTCCCGTTAACAAGCAACAAGATATTACAAGTGCTAAGTACTAAGTAGACTGTGGGCGGGATGCAGGATCAGGGCAGGAGCTGAGGTGGCTGGGAGGTGTGTAACAGCTTGCTACAGACTACAGTAATAATGTGTACATGCCCACGTAGGGGTTGGATGATAAAGGGCCCTAGAGGCCATTAAAGAGTTTCAAGTGGGGTAGTACCATGGTCATGATGCTTGTCAGAAAAACTGCTCTAACAGCAGTTTGAGGTGGTGAACTGTAAAGAGAGACTGGCCCTAGAGGCCCATCCAGGGA
Organism: Psammomys obesus; assembly: GCF_907164565.1. NCBI lineage: Eukaryota > Metazoa > Chordata > Mammalia > Rodentia > Muridae > Psammomys > Psammomys obesus. Next base: position 589,030 of record NW_026590905.1, on the reverse strand, counting down.
TGAGGCTTGTGGTTAAGAAATGCAAGGGCAACAGAACTGGGCCTGAGTGTGTAGCTCAGTGATAGGAGGCTCAGTGATGGAGTACTTACTTGCCTGCCATGAGCAAAGCTCTGGGTTCAGTCTCCAACAACACACACAGACATGCGCACACCAGGCGAGACAGGAGGAGAAGACATTAAAAACTTAGAATCACCAGGATCTGGTGACAACCTCACAGATATGTCATTCTGAACAGGAAGAATTCAGTATGATGGCCGAAGCCAAGATTTAGGTGTGAGCAGATAGGTGAATGACAACCTTGCCCTATCCATAAGGAGAGAGAATAGGCAATGAGGAATAGCTTTCAGAGAAAGATCTTAGGTTTTATTTTAGAGGAATTAATGTTGAGTGCTTATGTGGCAAGAGTGACCTGAAAATTACCAGAAACAGATAATAGCTAAACCCAAACAAAAGGGGAACAAGAGAGAAGGGCCAAGGACAGAGCCTTGGGGAACATCAAAACTTTAGCTATGAAAGAGGCCCAGAAGTGGCAGTAGAGATATTTTTATAGGCCTCAGCCCCCAGGCTGTCATTCTGCACACAGAAGACCCAGTGCAGCTCTTGTCTAACTTCTTAAAGCATCATTTAAAATCCTCTCCTTTAATATACAAGAAAACACACAAAACATAAAAGAATGAAGTCCAAGTACCAGAGTTGGTAATCTGGGAGGAATCAGAACACAGGACTTTCCTCCGTGCCCTTTGGGAAGAAGAGGTGAAGGACACAGAATAGCACCAGGCTCTGGGTGAGTCCACATGGACCTAGTTCTTCATCATAGCAAAGTGCTGGTTTTCCTTGTCATGGTCCTGGTTTTGCTCCCATGCTCCTCCTCCGGTTTTCAGAAATCTTCCAGTTCCAAGAATGACTCCTTCCTTTAGGTCCTTAACATTCTCATTTAGAGGAGGCCGCTTACCCTGCAAAAGGTGGTATGTGTGAGGCAGAGGGATGTTGTTAGAGAGAGGCCAGAGCTGGGGAAAAGGGCCTCCCACTTTAATAACAGATACTCTTTTTTTAAAAAGATCTATTATATATATATATATATTTGTGTGTGTGTGTGTGTGTGTGTGCGCTCTATCTGCAAGTATGCATGCATGACAGAGAGGGCACCAGATCTCATTATAGATGGTTGTGAGCCACTATGTGGTTGCTGGGTATTGAACTCAGAACCCCTGGAAGAGTAGCCAGTGCTCTTAACCACTGAGCCCAGCCCATAAAGATACTGTTAGTGACAATGTTCGCCCTCTTTTCCTTTACCTGTCGCAGCATCAAGGTCCCAGGGGAGTTGTCATCCTGCAGGATGGTGAGAGGGGACCTTCCTAGTACCTTTTTGTTTGCTTTCCGTCTACTGCGCTTAGAACCTATGTTAAGAAAGGTTTCGTTAAAGTAAGGACTCAAAGTTGAGGGCTTCCAGTTCATTCTTCCTCCATTATCCCAGGACATGATTCTAGCTTCTCTTCCCTCCATCTTGCTCTTCAATTTTGTACCTGAAGACTGGGGAGTCTCAGGGTCTCTGGAGGGCTTGTCTGAGTTCTGGCTGGCAACTATGGCCTCTGTGGGTTGTTTTGCTTCCTCCTTGGCACACTCTGGTTTGGAGGGGAGTTCAGTGTGGCTCCAAGGCAGCAACTGGTCATCAAGGGATACCTGAGTATCCAAAGGCAGGTCCAGTTCCGAAGATAAAGGTGTTTCCTGTGGCAGAGCAAGCTCTGGGGAGGAAACCGATTCAGACGCTTCGGTCTCAAATACTTCACTCAGCTCTTTCACCAGTGGGCTCTTAGGGTCTAGAGGAAAGAAGGGAAACAAGCTGTGGCCTTCTGATACAAACGAGGGAGGAAAAAGCAAAGGTTCTTCGAGACTCATGCTTAGAGGGACAGGGAATGGGAAGAGTAAAACCAAGATGGGATGAAACAAAAAATGGAGAAAAGCGAGATGAAAGCTGGGGGTGTGGTTCATCGGCAGAGTGTTGACACAAGCAGGAGGGCGGGGTTTCATCCCAATTGGGCTAGGGAAGCTGGGCATGGTAGTACAAGCCTGCAATTCCAGCACTCACAATTCTAAAGTAGGACTGCCTCAAGTTTCACCCTGGGCTACAATATGAGACCTTGTCTTAAAAAGAAAATAGGAAAACAAACAAACAAACAAACAAAAAAACGCCAGATTAGTGGATTAAGGAGTTTGTTGCCAAGCCTAATATGGTCTGACTTGGATCCCAAGAAACTACATGGTAGGAGAGAACTGACTTCCTAAAGTTGTCCTCTGACCTCCACACATGAACTGTGCCAGCTCTGTATGTGCCACACACATGCACACATAAAATACATGTAAAAAAAAAAAAAACAGTGTAAGTGAGAAAGGTTCAAAACAGAAGGATGGAATCCCTGGCATGTTCAAAATGTGTGGTTCAAACTCCCAACAACAACAACAAAAAAACGAACAAAAACCAGTAAAACGAAAACGGTCTTGCTACCACCCTAGAACAGGTGTCGGTTTCATCAGCATTCCCTGGCCCAGCACTTACCAGCACCACTGATCTTCATGGGTGTCCGTGCGATCCCAAGGGTGGGAGAGCGAGGATCAGGGTCTTGTGCCTGCTTACGACTGTTCAGCTCTTCTGCCGGTGGGCTTGGCTGTGGAGAGCTCTCCACCTGTCAACACCCTGGGTTAGAATATAAGTCTGGTCCCTGATCTTCCTCCCATTATTCCCAGCCAGAACTGCTAATGCAGCCTGCCCAGTGCAGATTGAGAACGCAGAAAGTTGCCAGGCAGGGTAGTGGCACATGCCTTTTATTGGGAGGCAGAGACAGGAAGATCTCTGTGAGTTCGAGGCCAGCCAGGTCTACAAAGTGAGTCCAGGACAGCCTGGGCTCTGTTACACAGAAAAACCCTGTCTCAAAAAAAAAAAAAAAAAAAAAAAAAGTAACAAACAAAAAGCAGAAAGTCAGTCAAGAAAGAAAGAGACCATGAATTTGAAAGACAGCAAGGAATGGCATGGAGGGAGGGAAGAGAAGGCAGAATGATGAGATTATATTAGAAAATAATGAATCAAAAATAATTATATCAAAAAATAATTAATAAAAGAAAGTAAAGTCGGAGTGGGAGGATGAGGACTCACACAGAAACAAGCCGGGCGGAGGCCCAAGACTCCAGACAGCTTCCCGCATTCCCACCCTAGGCCAGCATACCTGAATAGGGGTGCGCTGGATGCCAGCACTAGGTGAACGAGGGTCGGCGACTCGGGCCAGATGCTTGTTGTGTGGCAGAGGCCTGGCTGGAGTGCCTGAGACGCTCTGAGTAGAACCCATCTCCACCAGGGGTAGGGGACGGGGCCCGGCTGTGCAGATGCGGAGGAAGGGTCGTCGGTCTCAGAGCTTACCGCCTCCGGGTCGGACCTTTGACCCCAGACCCACCCTAGCTTCCCAGTTTCCAGCCGAGGAACTTCCGGGTCGCTAGCCCAGAGCCCTCTGCGGGGATAATGAGCGGAACCTTCTAATGGAGCATGCAGATTGAGCCGCTAAATTTAGTCCCATCACTTACTGGGGCGGGGGACCGAGCTCGGCCACCGGGAGAACAGCAGCTCGAGGAACAACTCCTCAAGCTAGGAGTTTCAAACTTCCCGCCACGCCCCCTCGCCCTGATCCTATTGGCTGAGCCGAGGCAGCCTCTCATAGGCCAGCAGGGGGAAACGCGCCCTTTACAGCAGAAAGCCATTGGCCTGGAGGACGTCTCTCAGCGGGCCTGGCCAATGCGCTGAGGACCTGCCCTCGGGAGAGCCGGGGACTGTTGTTCGGCATCTGCAGGTCAGCGGTCGGCTTGAGGTCCCGAGGAGCGTTACTCAGCTTTCCTAGAATGAATTATTAAAGTCTATGCACGGAACTCGCTAGAGACCAAGTTAGGATGGTCCGCCTAAGGCGAGGCAGCAGCTCTTATCGGCTGGACGGCGTTACCACGTGTCTCCGCCTCCCCGGCTACACTGCTTCCCAAATGGCAAGAACGCAAGAGCCTGTCTGCTCTCCGCTTGGGCGATAGTCTGGGTTTAAACGACCGACAGTTTCTGCTCTGCACGGAAGGCGCTCTAATTCCAGAGCCCCTGACTCAGAGCACCGGCAACCGCGACCCTCCAGGCACCTCCGCTGGCGCGCCTGCCCTGGAAAAGCGGGATTGGTCCTTTCGAGCGTCAGTTGTGCCAGCGGCGCTTCTGATTGGCGCTCGCCGAGAGTGGGGCAGAGGGCGGAGAATCTGGGGGAAGGCCGAGTCCCAACTGCCGTTCTCGCGCGTCTTGCCTTTGGCGCATGCGCCTAGCGAGTCGCACTCATTGGACGCGAGAGTAGGAGGGGGCGGGGAATAGGGATAGTAGGAGCTGCTGTGTGAGGAGGTGGTGCTGCCGGTGTCATGGCGGAGCTGAGTGAGGAGGCGCTGCTGTCAGTGTTACCGACGATTCGTGTCCCCAAGGCGGGAGACCGGGTCCACAAGGACGAGTGCGCTTTCTCCTTCGACACGCCGGTAAGCCCCCCCCCCCACGCCTGCACCGACCACGACTTCCATCGCCCTGGTCATTCGGCCAGGCCTGCAAGCCTTGGGCTACCGCCTCCCTGCGATGCACCCTGGGACTTGTAGTTTTCCCCGCGTCTCTCTGCTTTTGCTTTTCATTATCCCGAACTGTAGTGTGACTACCACTCCCGGAAGCTACAGCTATCGCCTTGCCTAGTCCTGGTCTCGTGAAGCATTATGGGCATTGTAGTTGCCCGTGTGCCTCGTTACCATTCTAAGCTAGAGTTGGAACCCGACTGGCAGACTACATTCCCCAGGTGACGCCTAGAAAAAAGCCTGGGAGGTGGCCTTGCACGTTGCGCAGGGCTCTCCGGTTTTTGTAGTTTCATGTGCTAAGACTTGGGGCGACTCCCCACTGTTCTGGGCAGGGTTTGAGGTTGGGAAGGTATGCACTGCAGCTTCTAGTCTGGGAGAGGGCTGAGAAGAAGCCCAGTTTGGAGAAAAACCTTAGTTAAATAAATAGCCTCCACTTGTGGTTAATTTGGACTGGGGATGGGGGTGGGTTTTTGGTAAGGAAGAAAAACACCCAGTGGAAAGCTCTAGTCGTTTCTCCTTTGAAGTGAACTACGGCCGCGCCCCCCTCCCTTTTCCTTCGTCCTTCACAGGTTGCCGAGACAACCCTCTTTCAAGTATTACTAGAGAGGGTTTCTTTCTTTGGAAGATGCTAAGGCCCCTCTTCCATCTTGCTCCCACTCTTGTCTAGTTAGACAAAGCCGCCACCCACACCGTGCTTCACGTTTTGCAGGCCCCACCTTGTACCTCCCTTCCTGCAGTCAGCCTTCCTATGTCATCCTGAGCTGGAGGCAAGCCTCCAGGCCCTAACTGAAAGGGCTGCAGTTTGGTTGGGATCCGCCCCCCTCACTACCCCTCCCGTCAAGCGGCTGTTGGGCCCTGCCCAGAGCGTTCAGCCAGACCAGCTCATGGCCTGAAAACTGCAAGTCAGACTAGAAAGGCTTCATTAATGCGTCCCCAGTGCTGAGTAGAGCAGCATGATGTGATGCCCACTTCAGGACCAGTACTGTGATTTGTGGTTTGCTTGGTTTGCTGGGCTTTGATTAAAGCCCTAGATAATGCCCTGACCTCTCTCAAGTTGGCCTTGGTAGAAGCAAAGAAGGACTGCTGGCCAGAGCGCCAGGGTTTTCTATCCGTGCTGAAGCCAGCACCCTTTCTTTTCATCTGGAGAGTTGCTTGAGAGTACCTACCTTCCTCCCAGGAGGGAAAGGTAGATGTTAGTGGGTCTGCCTTTACGCTTAAAGCAACTTAAAAGTTCTTCTTGTGTCTCCTTAGTACTTTATATGACCCCAAAAGAGTGTTATTGTTTGTTTGGGGTTTTGTATGTGTGCGTGCGTATTTTCCAACACCTTCCCTTTTTCATTCCAAGGTAAGAGATCTCCTACTTGATGTAGTAACATCAGATCATCCTCTGATGCTTTTTATGGAAGAGAGTGTAGTTGAGGTTTGTGGCGAGAAATGATTTATTCATGAACATTGCCTTCTTCACTCTTCCAGGGTTTAGTGCAATTTCCTGGTTTACTACTGCCTTAGATAGTGTCCTAATTTTGCTATCACAGTGGAGAAAATTTCAAGGCCTCTAAGAAGAGGATGCCTGTTGTCAAAGTCTTGGATCTAAGACAAGACTCTTTATTCTCCAGTTTCCCCTCCCACCTTCTCTATCACTCTTACAAGGGCACCCACATTTTAAAAAGCACTGAGAGACTGCCTTAGCTTTGGGGGAGCCTGTCTTTCCCTCCTTGGCTGTGATTCGGTGTGGGCACCTATCTTCCCTGTTCTTATTGAGTGTTGTGTAGCCTAGCTATCTCAGCAGGTGTTGCCAGATTGTTCATAAAGGGATATCTCAGATGTTGTGGTGGCAACATACCTGTGACCCCAGCCAGCCCTGGGAGGTTGAGGCAGAACAGAAGTTTGGGTCATCCTGGGCTACACAGTGAATTCCAGGCCAACCCAGGTTACATGAGATCCTGCTTCAGAAATAAGTAAAAGTAAATAAAAAGGTTAGCTTTGAGGTCACAGGTTGGTAGGACTTAAGTGGGGATCTTACAGAGGAGAGGGATGGGGTAGGGGGTAGGTGGTGGCTGTAAAATGATGGGCTTCATGACCTTACTAAAGTATGTTCAGGTTTAGCAGTGAGTCCCCAACAAGGTATTTGTCCCCGAAAGCCAGGGTTTTCCTCTCGTAGAGAGTGTGGCAAAGGACAGGTCTGACTGTTTCAAGCTCAGGTTAGGTGTGCTGCTCCGTGCTACAGTCTCTGCCCCTCTGATCTAGTAGGTTTTCTGAATGACAGATCAGGTAGGGCTTGTCTGATTGGGGATCTGTCTGAAAATGTAGACCCCCGCCCCCACCCCCCAGGAAGGACCTCTTTTTCTTCTGAATGTAATCCCTGACACTGCAAGCCCCGTTTACTTTCTGGATTTCCTGAGCTGGGTAAAAGAGGTGAAGGCGCACTCTGTGGTTGGTTGGTGGGCATTTAAGCCCACTCAAAGAATGAATGAGAAGGGGATTGGTGGCTGAGGGCGATTGCCCAGCTGCCTCATGAGCTTGTTGGCTATTTTCAGATTCATACGGGGATAGGGGAGACCTTCAGCCACATATGTCCCAGAAGGATTAGATAAGTTGCTAAGAGCCACACAGTGTTAGGACATCAGCAGTTTCTGACTCTCAGTCCTTGGTTTCACCGCATGTGCAAGACTTATCCTTCTTGTGTTTTCCTGCTTGTGTTGTGCCCTGCAGGAGTCAGAGGGTGGCCTCTACATCTGCATGAACACATTTCTGGGCTTTGGGAAACAGTATGTGGAGAGACATTTCAACAAGACAGGCCAGCGTGTCTACCTGCACCTCCGGAGGACCCGTCGACCGGTAGGCACAGGGGCTAGGGTGCAGGCTGTAGACATCTGGACACATTCCACAAGGTGCCTATTTTGAATGTCTTTTTCCTTCTTAGTTAGGGTTATTGATATGGTGAAAAACCATGACCGAAAGCAAGTTGGGGAGAAAAGGCTTATACTTTAGTTGGCTTACACTTCTACATCATAATGTATCATTGAAGGAAGTCAGGACAGAAACTCAAGCAGGGCAGGAACCTGGCGGGAGAGCTGCTGCAGAGGCCATGGAGGAGTGCTGCTTACTGAATGGCTCAATCTGCTTCCTTATAGAACCTAGGACTACCAGCCTAGATTTATCGTGACAGTGGGCTGAACCTCCCACTTTAATCATGAAGAAAATACCCTGTAGCAGTGGTTTTCAACCTTCCTAACGCTGTGACCCTTTAATGCAGTTTCTCATGTTGTGGTGACCCCCACCAGCTCTCAATTGTTTCACTGCAACTTGCCACTGTTTTTTGTTTTTTTGTTTTGTCTTAGCCTCATTCCATTGTGCCATTAACCATTCTTGTCCTTCCATCTTCCCCAATTGTTCTGTCCCTGGGGCTTACTGCTGGTCCTAACCTTCTCTCTTCCCCCCGACCCCCCACTTTTTTTGTTTTTGTTGTTGTCTTTTTAGACAGGGTCTCGTTGTGTAGCCTTGGCTAGCCAGGAGCTGATAGAGGTCCTGCCTCAGTCTCCCAAATGCTAGGCCAACATCATGCACCATCGTGCCCAACCCTCTGAGTCTCTTTTCATTACAGAAAGAAGAGGATACCAGTGCAGGCACTGGAGACCCACCTCGTAAGAAGCCCACCCGGCTGGCAATTGGTGAGCTATCTGCTAGAAGAACTCTGAGCCTGATTAGTGGCCTTAGAGCTCTGGAGGGGACAAACTGCAGGAGAGACGATGACAAATGGTAGTTGCCCTGCTTCTTCCTTATTCCCTGTCCGTAGGTGTTGAAGGTGGGTTTGACCTCACTGAGGAGAAGTTTGAGTATGATGAGGACGTGAAGATTGTCATCTTGCCAGATTACCTGGAGATCGCCCGGGATGGGTTGGGGGGCCTTCCCGACATTGTCAGAGATCGGGTATGACTATCTTGCCACCCTACCCAAAGATTCCAGGACAGAAGGGGCTGCTCTGATCCTGCCTGAGTAGCACTAACAAGGGCGGAAAGGGTACATGCGGCAGGGGTCGTGTCTTGGCTGACTGTCTGCATCTTCTAGGTGACCAGTGCAGTGGAAGCCCTGCTCTCGGCTGATTCAGCCTCCCGCAAGCAGGAGGTGCAGGCCTGGGATGGGGAAGTCCGTCAGGTGTCCAAGCATGCCTTCAACCTCAAGCAATTGGACAACCCTGCTCGGATCCCTCCCTGGTGAGGCCTGGCTCCTCCCATTCTGGGCACAAACCCTTAGGCAGGGGTAGAGAGACCATCCTTGTCTGGGAGCTGGTGAGAGAGAGGGTAGGGAGTGATACCAGGAAGAAGATGTGGGGGACCATGAGCAGTGCAGGGGACAGCCACAGAGAGAAGAATGGGTTCCTGGACTGGCAAGGGCCTGCATAGCCCCCTCTCGCTGCCACTGCCAGAGACCCCCAACCCACAATTCAGCTACTTTTCTTCTCCCTGGGCTAGTGGCTGGAAGTGCTCCAAGTGTGACATGAGAGAGAACCTGTGGCTCAACCTGACAGATGGCTCCATCCTCTGTGGCCGACGCTACTTTGATGGCAGTGGGGGCAACAACCATGCTGTGGAGCACTACAGGGAGACTGGCTACCCCTTAGCTGTTAAGCTGGGCACCATCACACCCGATGGAGCTGGTACTCGCCTGCCCCTCCCCACTTAGTGTGTTCCACTTACTCATTTCATGACACGAATAATACACAAAGGCATTCCCCTGCTATAAACATGAAAGACTTCAGTTTTCACCACCACCTTTCACAGATCCTAGTTCCTTTCTTAGAGACAGCCATCGTTACCTGTTGTAACTGTCTCTCCAATCCTATGTTACTGTGGTAGCTCATGGTGCAGGGGTAGAATCAGAATCCAAATTAAAACTAGGTACTAGTGTACGTCTGTTATCTGAAAGCTTAGGAGGTGGAAGCAGAGGGGCCAAGAGTCAAAAGTTATCCTCAACTACATAATGAATTTGAGGCCAGCCTGGGTTATGTGATACCTATCACCAGAAACAAGAAAAGAAAAACCCTGCGCATACATGAATGCATACATGCGTTAAAAAAGAAAATCACAATTCCACCCCCATCCTGCTTGACCCTGTTTCCTTTGACAATCCCAGAGGGGCTTGTGCCTCACTGATTCAGGTGGGCTGAGAGGGTGGTCCTTTCTGACTGTCTCTATGTCCTCTGGGCAAAAGGTAGAATTGGAGGCTAGGCCAGTGTCAAACTGTGTCTCCTGCCACATCGTGTCTGCCTTTTGCTCTAGATGTGTATTCGTATGATGAGGATGACATGGTTCTGGACCCTAGCCTGGCCGAGCACTTGTCTCACTTTGGCATCGACATGCTGAAGATGCAGAAGGTGAGGACCTCCCCTCCCTCATTAGCTTCAGAGGCTCCTTCCTGCCTCTGTGGCCCTTCTGTGCCTGAAGCTGAGGTAACCCAATCCCCAGGATACATGAGTTTCTCTTGAAGAGAATGTACAGTCATTTGGTCATTTGGTGAATACTACCAAATACTTGGTACATGCTGGTCACTATGTGAATAAAGGAGATACGGTCATCTGGGCAGTGGTGATGCACACCTTTAATCCCAGCACTTGGCAGAGGCAAGAGGATCTCTCTGTGAGTTCCAGGACAACCAAAGCTACACAGAGAGAGAGAGAAAAAAAATAGCTGTGTTCCTTGCTTCCATAGACATAGTCTAGGAGCATGGTAGGTGTTAGTCATGTGATAGTTTGACACCACCGTGGTTTATGGCAGAGGCCCTTGCCTGGCTAGGGGATCTGGGATGCTGAGCAGTATTCTTTGAGCGATGATCTAAAGGTGAGTAGAATGACTTCAGAATGTGAAAAACCATTATGAGTAAAAGAAATCTTGGTTATATTACTCCCTCATTCAATCAGAGGCCTGATGATTAATGGGTCTGGGATGATTTCTAGTCCAGAGCTTAAAGACTACATGATACTAAATATGCCCAGGCCCCTAATTCCATAAATCCTGGGCTATATCTGGGTCTTGCTATAGACTCTGGGGAACTTCAGAAACTTGTGTTTCTTGCCCAGTCTAAAGTTCCCCTTTCCTGTAGACGGACAAGACGATGACTGAGCTGGAGATAGACATGAACCAGCGGATTGGTGAGTGGGAGCTGATCCAGGAGTCAGGTGTGCCACTCAAGCCTCTGTTTGGGCCTGGTTACACGGGCATCCGGAACCTGGGGAACAGCTGCTACCTCAACTCCGTGGTCCAGGTGCTCTTCAGCATCCCTGACTTTCAGAGGAAGTGAGTGATCCCTTCTCTTTTCTACCAACCTATGGCCGTGTACCTGTGCAGCGAAACCTACATAGGGTTTAGTTTTTCACATTTTGAGTTGCTTGAGGGCTGTGCAAACAGATGAGGTGGAGGGGAGAAGATGCAGGACCTGAGAGAATTTTTAGTTGACTGAAACCAAGTACCTTTTAACATCTTTGCTCCTCTCCTGGCTGCCGGCTTCTTTGCACACTGTCCTGGGCTGTCCTTGGTACCTGTGTGCCCGGTGTCATTCTTGGAGTAGCTCTGTTCTACCGTGGCATGTGTGCTGTGAAGGGAGCGTGCTATAAAGCTGCCCTTGACACACTCCCCAGTAATAGAGCAGGAAAGAACGAGAGAGTATGAGTGCTATTTATTCTGGCTCTGGGCTGCCTTCTTGTTCCTCAGTCCTGCCTGGGAAAGAGCCCAGGAAGAATGCCTTGAGCACATTGCATGCTGCCCTTAGTTGAGAAGGGAGGGTGGATGGTTCCTGTAGAGAAGTGGACTATAACTCCAGGGAGAGCATGGGATTAGTAGATGATTTGTCCCTTCCTTTTCCTTGCTTCTTTTATTTTGCCTCTTAGGTATGTGGACAAATTGGAGAAGATCTTCCAGAATGCCCCAACAGACCCTACCCAAGACTTCAGCACCCAGGTGTATGTACTGACAAAGGCTGTTGAGAGCCTCACAGCTTTCTTCCTCTCTGTCCTGTGACCACCTGGGGTGGCATGAGGAGAGCCCCTGGGCAGTTAGAAGCTGTGGACTGCCTCTTGAACTGAGCTCTTAAGCACCTCAGGTGTTCCCATCACTACACAGCCACACACACATTTTTAAGAGTTGTCTGAGTTGGGTCACCAGCAAGATTGAAGGGAAAAGAAAAAGATGCCTACAGCTTCCAGTATCATTAGTTGACTAGCTAAATGGTTTTCTTGGATATTATTACAGGGCCAAGCTGGGCCATGGCCTTCTCTCTGGAGAATATTCCAAGCCAACACTGGAGTCAGGTGATGGGGAGCAGGTACCAGAACAAAAGGTGAGTTTAGGACTTTATCCTTCTCAGGCTCTAGAATTATATAGAGAAACTAACAGCTGGGAGGTGTCTAAATTAGGTCACTTGGTGCCTGCTGAGTCTCTGCTCTGGCTGTGCTTAGGAAGTTCAAGATGGCATTGCCCCTCGAATGTTCAAGGCTCTCATTGGCAAGGGCCACCCCGAGTTCTCCACCAATCGGCAGCAGGATGCCCAGGAATTCTTCCTTCACCTTATCAACATGGTGGAGGTAAGGCTAGGAAGATGGCAGAAAGGCTGCTATTGACGTACCTGTTTGCCTTCGTTTTGCATGCACTTGCTTCCTCTCCCCAACCCAGTCCCTGTGGTTTAGCAGTCTGCTTGCACTTAGCCTACCCTGTACCTAGTAGTTGCACCTGAGGAAGATAGTCAAGACAAGGGATGGTCCTTACCTGTGATTCCTACCTGTGGTAAGCCCAATTAAAGCTAGAACAGCAACAGTGAGGGGCTGGGAGGTGGGGCACAGAGGTAGAGCACTTGCCCAGCATGCGCCAGTCCTAAGTTATGAACCCCAGCAGGGGAATACTTGCTACTTACAAAGGAAAATACAGGTAGAGTACTGTGGGGACCAGAAGTGGGGTTGGAAGGTACTTACCTAGGGAAGGCTTCTACTCTGTCTTGCATCCCTGTGCTTCTGAGTAGCATCTTCCAGTCCACTGCCATTCCCTCCTGGCACCCTAATAAATTTTTTTGAGCCTCAGTTTGTTTTCTTGGCTGCCCAGACCTTCCTATCCTGTCTCTTTCCCATAGAGGAATTGCCGGAGTTCTGAAAATCCAAATGAAGTGTTCCGCTTCTTGGTGGAGGAAAAGATCAAATGCCTGGCCACAGAGAAGGTTAAGTACACTCAGCGAGTGGACTACATCATGCAGTTGCCTGTGCCCATGGACGCAGCCCTTAACAAAGGTAGCTGGATAGCTCAGCAAGGCCTCGGTATGGATGGAGGCCGAGGGCCGAAGCGGGGCCCCAGTGGGGATGGGGTTAATCTCTCCTGCAGCTTGTGAGCACCGTTGAGATGAGAGCCAAAGTACATGGGATGGGTATGTCCAGGGGGGTTTGGTGGGATAGGGAAACAGGAATAACCTAGGGCACAAGGCCAGCAGACAGAGTTGAGAGAGAATAAGGGGCATCCTCTTAAGAATGCACCACCCGATTTCTTTACCAGAGGAGCTTCTAGAGTATGAGGAGAAGAAGCGGCAAGCCGAAGAGGAGAAAGTACCACTGCCAGAACTGGTTCGGGCCCAGGTGCCCTTCAGCTCCTGCCTGGAAGCCTATGGGGCCCCTGAGCAGGTGGATGACTTCTGGAGCACAGCCCTGCAGGCGAAATCAGTAGCTGTCAAGTATGTCCTTTGGCCTGGCTTTGTGCTGCAGGTGTTGGTGAGGGAATTACTAAAGACATACCTGCCTCTTGACTGTTTGCTCATCCTTTTGGTGGAAATCTCAAGAGTAAATCCTCTGGGCCTGGGGTTTTGTCCCTAAGAGTACCAAGATGCTCTAGCAGGGCTAGACATGGATGATGGCTTCATCTCTTACCTTGTTCTTCCTGATACTTGCTCTTGCCCTGTAGTGCAGACTCTTAAGTGTGGCTTCTGTGCTGTGCCAGAGCATAGGCACTTAGTGTCAGCAGAAGATACAACCTGGCTTCTAGCAAAGAGCTTGCTTTTGGCCACTGGCATGGCCTTGAAACCTGAAAGGTTTTAGGGACCAGAGTTCAGTTCAGTTTTAGGGACCAAGTCCCCATTGTTACTCCTGCCAATCAAATAGTCCTCTTCCTGGCTTTTGCAGCTCCCTATGTAGGCCCCTGATCCCTACCCAGGCAAGAAGAGAGGGAATACTGGACTTTATCTAAGAGACCAAGCGCTGTCTAGAGAGAGGAGAGTCCTGGGTACCAGCACATTTTCTCTCTCCAGGACCACACGGTTTGCCTCCTTCCCTGACTACCTGGTCATCCAGATCAAGAAGTTCACCTTTGGCTTAGACTGGGTGCCCAAGAAACTGGGTATGCTGGTTGGGATGAGGGGGGTGATGAGAAAGTCCTAGAAAATGATGGTCTGAACATATATCAACCCATTCCTCAGATTTTTCTCTGAAAGGGGAAGCATTTTTTGTGTATGTTTCAAAATGTATCTAGTTGGAAAAGACACTGAAATTAAAACTTTTTGGGGATTTTTGTTGTTTTTGAGACAGGGTCTCACTGTGTAGCCCTGGCTGGCCTGGAACTTGCTCTGTAAATCAGGTTGACCTCACATTGACTGAGATCTGCCTGCTGCTGCCTCTCAAGTACTGGGGTTAAAGGCATGTGCCACGATGCTTTGCTAAAACTATTTTGATAGTCATGATTTACAACTGATTGTATTGTTACAATTTTCCTAATTGATGACTGTTTTTGTTGTGATGATCTTGAAGCAGGTCTTATATCCCAGCTCTAGCTTGACACTACTGATTTATCTTGATTTTTCTGGAGAAGGAAACAGACCTTCCAAAGTATAAGACACTCTGTCTGACGTCAGAGGCCTGTTGCCTGGTTCAAGCTGATGGTGCTAGATTTCAGGCTAGAATATAGGTCCCTGTCTCCTGTACTTCCACATCTGTCCTAAGAGCAGTTGAAAAAGGTGGGGCAGGTGCTTGAAGGTGCCCTGTGCTTTTGCAGGTGAGCAAGAGACCCTTTTCCTCCTCCCATGCAGATGTGTCCATTGAGATGCCAGAGGAGCTCGACATCTCCCAGTTGAGGGGCACAGGGCTGCAGCCGGGAGAGGAGGAGCTGCCTGACATTGCCCCACCCCTGGTCACTCCGGATGAGCCCAAAGGTAGCCTTGGTTTCTATGGCAACGAAGACGAAGACTCCTTCTGCTCCCCTCACTTCTCCTCTCCGACATGTTAGTGACTCTTCTTCCTGCCTGTCTCTCTCCCTTGCTGATGGGGGAGGGCTTCTCTGTATCCCCCTCCCCCTTTATGTTCTCCTGTCCTCCCTTTCAAATCTCCTCTGTACCCTTGTTGGATGTGATGAGCGGCTGGGATACTCCTAGCTGCATTCTTAGTATGGATGTCAGTAGCACTGGCTAATTGCCTCTGAATCTTTGTTAGTTCCTCCGTGTGGGTTAGAGAGGGGGAGGATACCATGCTCTGGAAATGTCAGAAAACCATCACCTCTGGGATACTGGGTCCACATTTTGCTTGTGGTTATTTTTAGTTCTGGTACAAAATGCCTGTCTGTAGAAGAGAAAAGCATGTGATAGGTAATTGGGAAAACTAGAGGCTTGCCATGTGGGAGGCTAAAGCAACAAGTAGAAACAGTAGCAGTAAGTCAAGAGTACCTACCATTCTACCACAGCACCCATGTTGGATGAATCCGTCATCATACAGTTGGTGGAAATGGGCTTCCCTATGGATGCCTGCCGGAAAGCTGTCTACTACACAGGGAACAGTGGGGCTGAGGCAGCCATGAACTGGGTCATGTCACACATGGATGATCCAGGTAGGCAGAGATGGGTAGCAGGATGGGGCAGGGCCCCCATCCATCCCCAAAACACTCATCCCTCCCCCATCCACAGATTTTGCAAATCCCCTCATCCTGCCTGGCTCCAGTGGTCCTGGCTCTACAAGTGCAGCAGCCGATCCCCCACCAGAGGACTGTGTGACCACCATTGTTTCCATGGGCTTCTCGCGGGACCAGGCCCTGAAAGCTCTGCGGGCCACGGTATGGGCTGCCTCAGCTAAGGACTTGGAATCCATGAGGGAAAGTGGAGGTGGGGTTGAGGTTTCAGTGACACCTTTGGTTAGTAGTACCAAAAGCCAATGTAGTTGGCTGAAGCTGTTCGCCCCTTGACTGTGACTGTGACGTCCAGTGTGGTGTGCCTGCCTGACTCGTTAGGAAACGTAACACTTCCCTTCTCTCCAAGAACAATAGCTTAGAGCGGGCTGTAGACTGGATCTTTAGTCACATTGACGACCTAGATGCAGAAGCTGCTATGGACATCTCAGAGGGACGCTCAGCTGCTGACTCCATCTCTGAGTCTGTGCCAGTGGGACCTAAAGTCCGGGATGGTCCTGGAAGTGAGTGTCCCCAAGAATCAGGGCAAGCCTGAGGCCGTCTGCTGTATTAGCCCCTCCTCCTAGCGCTGTGCTCTCCTCAGTCTGAGGAGTCAGAAGCTCTGTCTCTGATGGGCCTATGAGGGTGGAATTCCAGGTGCTAAAATGCCCTTTGCCCATGTTCCCTGAAATTCTTGTTCTGAGTTTGAGCTGTTAAGTACCATCCCTTCTGTTTCTCCTCTGCTTTATCTTTCTCTTCCTCCCCAGAGTATCAGCTGTTTGCCTTCATTAGTCACATGGGCACTTCTACTATGTGTGGTCACTATGTCTGCCACATCAAGAAGGAAGGCAGGTAAGGGGATAGCAGTGGACACTGTGAATGAAGAGGTATGGGTGGGATCGAGGAAGGGCACCCTGGAAGCCCCTAGAATATTTGAGGGAGAAGGCAGGGAAAGAAAATACCTCCCCTCCCCAAGCCAGGCACACTGTCACACGCCTGTAATCCCGGCACTCTGGGAGGCAGAGGCAGGTGGATCTCTTGTGTGTTGGAGGCCAACCTGGTCTACAAATGAGTCCAGAATAGCCAAGTCTACACAGAGAAACCCTGTCTCAAAAAACAAAAAGCCTCCCCACAGGGATAGGCAAACCACATCCCAGGACTGAATCTGGCTGTCAGCTTTTGTAAACTAAGTTTTACTGGCACGTAGTCATCTGCTTGTTTATGGATTGCCTGTGGTACAGTAAAGTTAACTAGTTGTGGCAGGGACTGTAATTACTCAGTGAAAATGCTGGTCAGTAGCCGTGTGTGGTGGCTTATGGCTGCGGTGCAAGCATTGGAGGTGAGGTGGGGAACCAGTAGGTGAAGCTCATCTTTGGCTGCCTGGTGAATGAGTTTAAAGCAAACCTGTGCTACATGAGACCCAGTCTCCAAAAAGGTTGGGGCGTGCTATAGTGATGTTATTGGCTAAGAGCACTTGTCCCTCTTACAGAAGACCTGGGGTCAGTTCCCAGCATCCAGATGGAGGCTAACAACCATCCATAACTACTTCCAGGGGATGACACCTTCTGGCCTCCATGAGCACCTGTATTCATGTGCACACACTCTGAACACAAGCACATTTTAAAAATAAATCCTTTTCTTTTTTTTTTTTTTTTTTAAGGAAAGACAGAAAACAGTCTCTTTGGCTCACCCACAGGAATAGGTGGAAGATGATTGTAAAAATACAATCTAAGCTGACAAGATCCCATTGAGTAAAGGCACTTGCTATCAGCCTGGGTTAGATTCCCAGAAGCAGAAAACTTCCCTCTGACTTCTGTATATACCATGGTTTAGGTGCTTATTAGTGCAAAATAAATAGTTGTAATGTTTGAAAATACAATCTGGCTGGGCATGATGGTGCACGCCCTTAATCCTAGCACTCAGTGGCAGAGGCAGGTGGGTGTCTGAGTTCGAGACCAGCCTGGACTACAGAGAGAGTTCCAGGATAGCCAGGACTACACAGAGAAACCTTGACTTGAAAAACCAAAACCAAAGCAAATGAACAAATACAAAGTGGCTAGATGCAGTCATACACACATTTAATCCCAGCATTGGGGAGGCAGAAATAGCTAGACCTCCGAGTTTTTGGCCAGCCTGGTCTACATAAGGTTTCAGGACAGCCAGGGCTGTTGGGACTCTACTTCTAAATAAATAAACATCTGAAGACATCAAACAGGAGCAATAGCCCTTAACAAGATTTTGAAGCTCCTTTCAGACTGCTGGCTGGACTGTATATTTGGGGATCTAAGCATAGAGTAAAAGTTGAGGTCCTTCCCCAGAAGCACCTCAGGGTCTGTGCCTGAGAGAGGAGCATGATGCAACGCAGACTGCCCACTTTTTTCATCCTTCTCTGTCCCTTCCCTGACTTCCCAGATGGGTGATCTACAATGACCAGAAAGTGTGTGCCTCAGAAAAGCCACCCAAGGACCTGGGCTACATCTACTTCTACGAGAGAGTGGCCAGCTAAGAGCCTGCCCTCAGCCCTTACCACCTCAGGCAGGGGACAGGCCGTCTGGATAAGGGACTGGCTGAGGGATGGACTTCAGCCCCCTGCTCTGTACCCTTTTTCTTTTTGTCCCCAGCAGCAGGAAAGCGCTAGAGGCCATAGGAGAATGGCCAAGCAAAGAGGAGGGCTACTCAGTAGACTTTGGGGATAGAGCAGGCACGGGACAGGAAGGGGCCAACTGCCTGTCCACAATGGGACCTCGCTGCTTCCTTCCCTTGCCCTTTGGATCCACAGTGCTCTGCTTCTCTGTGATGGCCCAACCCCTGGGGTGGGGAGGGGTCTCTGTCTGTGTGGGTGTGGCTTTGTGCATCTTTCCAGGGGAGGGAGCGACTGTGCCTCCCTTCCCCTTATGTGTTTGCTCCCTTGTGGTGGGGCAAAGAAGGATATGAGGGAAATTAGGGACACCCCACACACACTCTTTGCCCTTCTGCGTCAGCCTCCCAATCTGTCTTCGGTCCTCTGGAAAAATGCCAAAATACATGATGTGAATAAAAGTACAATGACTGACTGGTTTTGTTCAGTTCTTTAGTGGAGACTTAACTTCTGGGGAAAATTACTGGAGGGGCGGGGTTCAGAAAGGCCCAACTGGGGTCCTTTGCTGTGCCTCCAGCCCAGGCAATTCTCTTGTCTCTAGTTCTAGAAGTGCTCAGAAAACTGAGGTGGAGAAGGGGAATAAAGGGAAATAGTAGTGGCTGCACCCCACCCCCACTGCTGAACATGTAATTGTTCTGGTCCCACTGTTGCTGGACAAATAAAAGGTGTAGAGCAAGGGGTGGGCAGTCCATACCAGTATTGGCTGACAGGCTTTACAAGTCTGCAGCCCATCTGCCTCTGTCCCCTCTCACACACCAGAATCCCACTCTTTGCTCCTTTTGGCCAAGAACTGTAAGGACTGAGGCCTGGTAATCAACAGCGACCTTGTGAAATACTTGGGCCCGTTCTCTTGTGACTGCCGGATGGGCTCCTCAACCATGGCTTTGCCTTGTGCTCCATGGGAAAGGCTCTCAGCCGCAGGGTGGCTAGCTTGCTGCTAGCTCCACAGGGAAGCCCTTTGGTCTTCTGCGGTCTCAAAAGTTGATTTCCCTGAGCGCGAGGCCCAACATCTCAACTGTAGAGCAACTTAGGCGGGAGGCGGGACGTTTGAGCTCCCGTCGGACCCCCCTAGAACGTTACTACAAAAGAGGAGAAACGTCAGAACCTCGAAACATCCGGAGGTGGAGGGGCGGAGGGGCCGGGCCAACAGCAAGGGGCCGGGCTAACCATGGCGGAGGGCGGGGAAGAGGAGGGGTTCTGTTTCACAGCCCTCTATATAACCGGCCAGTGGCCGAGGAAACGTGCTCAGGCTGACCTTCAGGCACAGAGTCCTGCCTCAATGGCGCCCTGTAGGAAGTTCTTCGTTGGGGGCAACTGGAAGATGAACGGAAGGAAGAAGTGCCTAGGAGAACTCATCTGCACCTTGAACGCGGCCAAGTTGCCGGCAGACACTGGTGAGCTCCGTTTGGGAGCGGCGGTGTGGGGAGGGCTCGGGCGTGGCAGCACCTGCTCAGTGTCCTAGAGGACCTGGCTGGCCGGCCTAGGGACAACAGCCATTTGGTGTCCGGGCAGCACAGAGATGTGCTGAGGGGGAAAGGCATTTAAATGGTTCCCTGGGCCTGTGGGGCCCGGAAGGGCTTCTTCTTGGGCTGGGGGTTGGGTTCGGGAGGAAGGTCGCCTGGGCAGTGGACAGGAGCTAAGGGATAGGGTTAAGAAGCGGAACCAGTGTCCGGTTGGCTAATCAAGAAAAGTGGCGCGTATCCCCCTGATTGTGAGGGAGGGAGCTGAGCTTGCGCAGGCCCTCGGCTACCTGCCCCCGGGCCTCTGGATCCGTGCGTCTCTGCACGTAGCCCGGAACTCCTCCCCGCGCCGCCGCTGGCTTCGGCCTCTGAGCTGGGGGCTCCTACATCTCTACCCCTCCACAGCTTGGGCCGTTCCTGCCTTCCACCTTCCGGACTGAGTAGCTGCCAAACATGCTGAGCGGTTGCGGAATGAAAAACAGTCCTACAGCTCTCCTCAGTCTGAAAGTAGCTCACACTGTCCTCCATCTTTCCGCCTCTTACCCACCTAAACCAGAGAGCCACGAGAATGACGGGAGTATCTCCTGCGCATTTATTTCCCGAAGAGTCCAATACAAACTCCAGGAGTTGGCCTCTTTTCCTTAGGCTAAAAAATCCTTGCCGGCTTGAAGAAGTGGGGATGGGCTATTTTAGAAAAAGGCTGGCACCTGGGGAATTGCTGAGTCTAGGAGGTGCCCATTCCCAGAATAGCCTGAGGAAATCAGAGCCACAGCTGTTGAAAGAGCAGAGGGCAGGATGAGGGCCACGGCCTGTCAAGGAGCGTTAGGAAGCCTCTGGTATTTTTACAGGCCTGGCCTGGGCTGTGTAGTGGACAAAGGTCAACTTTCTGGACTGAGAAACGGAGGAAAGTAGGACCCAGAGGTTGCAGCCATGCCCGCAGGCCTGCAGAGTGAGGGTTTTCTCTGATCTCTCTCATTCTCAGAGGTGGTTTGTGCCCCCCCTTCTGCTTACATCGACTTCGCCAGGCAGAAGCTAGATCCCAAAATTGCCGTGGCTGCACAGAACTGCTACAAAGCACCCAATGGAGCCTTCACTGGGGAGATCAGGTGAGATGGGGGCAGAGAGAGTCTAGAGGGAAACTTCCTTGTGGGCTCCTTGCTGAACTTTGTTTCTTTGTTTTAGCCCTGGCATGATCAAAGACTTAGGAGCCACATGGGTAATACTGGGGCACTCAGAGAGAAGGCATGTCTTCGGGGAGTCAGATGAGGTCAGTAAAGCATCAGGGAAGACAGGGGATGCTTTAATCCAAGGGGATGTCTCACCATATTTATTCCTCAACAGCTGATTGGGCAGAAAGTGGCCCATGCTCTTACAGAGGGACTTGGGGTGATCGCCTGTATTGGGGAGAAGTTAGACGAAAGGGAAGCTGGCGTCACGGAGGACGTTGTTTTCGAGCAAACCAAGGCCATCGCAGGTATCTCTGGAGAAAGGGACCTTTGAGCCTAGCGAGGGCCATAGAGATGGCGTGGGGAGGTCAGCAGCCATGCAGCCTGCCTGATTATGTTGAACTAGGAAAAGAGAGTGAATTGCACGGTCCTTGTCACTTCTGTTCCTACAGAAGGCTTAAACTCAAACTTCAAAAGCCACTAGGGGCTGGTAAGACGGCTCTGTGGGTAGGGATGCTCACTGCCAACCCTGAGATCTGAGTTTGATCCCCCAAGCCCACATGGTATGAACTAGCTTCTGCGAGTTGTCCTCTGGCCTCCATATGTGTGCCACAGCATGTGTACACACACGGTTGTTTTAAAGGGGGTGGAGGGGGCCACCAGGGGCTATAGGCCATAACTGTTAGAAGCTACTTGGCAGGACAGTTCCTCCCCCTTCACTGTTCTCTCTCTGCTCTGTCCTGCAGCTGGTGTGAAGGACTGGAGCAAGGTCGTCCTGGCCTATGAGCCTGTGTGGGCCATTGGGACTGGCAAGGTGGCAACACCTCAGCAGGTAACTGCCCAGGAGCCCTACCCTCAGCCTGTCTTCCTTCAATAGACCTGGACAGCTATGGAGCCCATCAGGGCCAAGCCCTTTTAGAGGCAGAACTCCTCCAAACTCACCAAGGAGAGTGACTTGCCCAGGATGTTCATTCCAGGCCTGTCTGGGATTGGAGCTTTGCTCTTCTCTGATCCCAGGGCTTTTCTGGAAACTGCATGGGTACCAGTGGTTCTTACTCTCTTGGAATGAACAGGAAGGGTCTTAGTCTTGTTTCTTCATTCTTCTAGGCCCAGGAAGTACACGAGAAGCTTCGGGGATGGCTGAAATGCAATGTCTGTGAGACAGTGGCTCAGAGCACCAGAATCATTTATGGAGGTGAGTGGCCAAGGTGGAAGTGGTCTAAGATAGACTGAGGAGAGCCCTTCCATGGAGAGGTGGGACCTAAGTGTACTCAGCCTATCCCTGACCAAGCCATCTTGTTTCTGTTCCAGGTTCTGTGACTGGAGCATCCTGCAGAGAACTAGCGAGCCAGCCTGATGTGGATGGCTTCCTCGTGGGTGGTGCTTCGCTGAAGCCTGAATTTGTGGACATCATCAATGCCAAACAATAAGCACCGCCCATCTCTTCCCGCCTACCAAGCCAGGACTAGGTTGCCCAGGAATCCTACCAGTCACAAGTTTCTGATGTCATCTGCCCCATTTTGTGGCCTAATCCACCCTGTATCTCCCCAAACCCCTTACACCTCCTAGGAATGTTTGGGAACAGGCCACTCCCTTCACCACTTACAATAGGTTGAATTACAGGGTCACCAAGGTGGCTTCCTGGCTGAGGAGTGTAAGGAATGGAAACAACTCTGTCCCTTCAGGCTAAGGCCAAGATCCTCTTACCCTAAGAGGCAGGATGCTCCCCTCCCCCACAGTGCCGAAGCCCTTCTGCTGTGTTTGTGAACCATCCTACTTTTAAGGGAAATAAAAACCTGGCCCCAATCTTTGTGGTTTGCCATCTTCACTGCATATTTCCATATAATTTCTTAGACGGTGACAGAACTCAATGGGGGCAGGGGGGAAGAAAAGAAAATGAAAACAAACCAGACTCTGTGACGATACATCTCATTATTTTTCACTTGAAAAACAGTTTTTGTCCCAGGCCGTCACAGCCTTTAGTATCAGTTCCATGTCTTGCCCCTCTGATAAGGATTACGAAGGGCCCGGCCTCGCCTCCCCTCAGCTTCACTGTCTTAAGTTGTCTAAGCCAGCGATGCCTCTCCACCTGTCCCCACTGTATAGGGATGGTGGCAAGGTGCCAGCACACTGTGGTGCTACGGGGTCATTTGTAGAGCAGGTAGCGCTTCATGGCAGGGGGCAAAGGCAGAGTGGATATTTGGCCAAGCCGGGTATCCCCCAGCGCACGGCGCACACACAGGCGGCTCAGGTGAAGAAGGGATTGCGGTTCCTCCGCTGAGAGAGAGAAGGAAGGCAAGGTAAATAGAGGCTCACCTCCAGCCAGACATCCTCAAACTCTAAGGTCCTGCTTATTAGGCTCCCTTAGTTCCTCCAATTCTGCCTCCTCAGCTGAGGGAGACCTGAGGCTCTGACTTTTCTGCATCACACATCCAGGAAGACCTGGGAGTGAATGACCGCGAGTTTCCATCCCAAACCATTGCCAAGAGTGGCAATCCTCTCCCCACACCTAGTCCAAGTCTCACCTCTTCTTTCGCCCATGTAGCGGATGCGGACCTGGCACTGGCCCCAAACAGCGCTTACAGAGGGATAGAGGGTTCTGCCCTTCAGTCCACGGAAGGCTGGTCCCAGGTAGGTGCCCCCAATAGAGTAGCCCAGAGTCCCCTCCTCCATGTCGAGAACCACCAACAGCCTCTCTGGCACCACTAGCTGCTCACCCTGAGGTCCGGCTGGATATTGGGGCGCCTCAAGGCCCTTACCCTGATGATACAATTTTCCCCGCCCAATATCCCAGCCCCATGACTCGCTGTTGCTGCCCAAAAGCGCCGCGTAGTGGTCGGCCTGCAGCGGGGCGAGGGCGGTGGCCACGCCCACCACGGCGTGTGTGCCCCTCTGCTCCAGGGGCCAGCTGATCTCCCAGGCGTGCAGGCCCCGCGAGTAGCCCCTCTTTCCCCGGACCCCATCGGTGCTCTGGGCCACGGGGCGCCGCTCAAAGCACAGGCCCCCTTCCTTGACATCGATGTTCTCGGAGCAATCCTTGGGGTTCCAGCCGTGGCGCCGTTGGACCCCTAGGTCAGGAGGGGGTCCAGACAGGAGCTCCTCCAAGCCCTCGGGAGGAGAGAAGTCAGAGTACAGAGCCTGAGAGGTGGGGGTGCTGCTGCTGCCCCTTGCCAGGGCCGTCTGGCCCATGAGGTGAGCTGCTGAAGGGCTTCTCGGAACAGGTTTGCTGGGGCGTCTTCCCAAAGTTGAGCTCCAGATCGTCTCCCTGGAGTGGTGCTAGGAGGGAAAGGACTGTTAGGCGCAGCATCTTTTCCCTGGGACTCCCAACAGTGTATCCAATTCCTTGGTCCCCCGATCCCTCCCAAGCCCATCACTCTGCTTTCACCCCATCTGCGCCGCGCCCTCCCTCCCCAAGTGTCCCACGGGCTCGCTCCCTCAGACCTCACCGTGGACCATCCCTTGCCGTCCCTAACCCCCCCTTCCCTCCCCCGCACCTCGCTGGGCTCCCGCTAGCCCGCAGGGACCCCTGCAGAAGCACAGTCGGGGGTAGGCTGAACGCGCCCCGGGCCCGCAACTGCTTCCGGCTCCGGAGGGGCTCGCAGGACGCCCGCCCGCGCTCCGCCCCTGCTCCGCCCCGGCCTCGGTGGGCGGTTAACCCTCTCGTCACCGCCCAGACCACGCCCGTCGTGCCACGCCACGCTCCCAATGGGAACCTCACCGGCCGCTAAGAATCTAGGCGAAGAAGCGTGTGGCATTCCAGTCGTGGACAGGCGAACATGCTTTGTGGAGCACACTCTGGGTGGGCAACCTCTCGTCCCCGTCCCCCCCGACGTGAGGCTCTTCACTGCAGTTTATCTTTCCGGCGACATCTGACAACTGCCTGCCCCGCCCTCCCCTCCGCCCCGTCCCTGCCTAGAATTAACCCTTTGATGACGTCATCGGCTTGCATTCTGTGTGGAGAGTGTCCTCCACTGGAGACCTTTGTGCTGCCTGGGCAGGTCATTTCTGCGCGGCTGTGAGAGGCGTCGACGCCGTTCTTGAACCTGCTGCTCCCATTCCGTAGAATGGATTGTTCCCTGAGTCTCCCTATGTGGCTGAAGTAGAACCCGTTCATCCTCCTGCTTCAGCCTCCTGAAGTTAGACCACTAACTGCATTATCTTAAGGAGGTTGCCATTGAATTTTGACCTCCTCAAATGTCTATTGATAACAGTTGATTTTTGTGTGTGTGTTTGCTTTGTTTTTGTTTTTCGAGACAGGGTTTCTCTGTGTTGCCTTGGCTGTCCTGGACTCGCTTTGTAGACCAGGCTTGCCTTGAAATCACAGAGATTCGCCCGCCTCTGCCTCCCCGAGTGCTGGGATAACAGCCATCACACCCGGCTATTGATAACAGTTGAAAGATCCCATAATGCTACAGGTAATTTTAACTTTTTTTTTTTTTTTTTTTTTTTTTAGGGACAGACTTTCACTCTGTAGCCTCTCCGCTGGCCTAGAACTCCCTATGTAGACCAGAATAGCCTCATACTCCCACTGATCAGCCTGCCTCTGCCGAGTGTTGGAATGGTTTGATGGTTTGAAATGGTCTAGGACAGAACTGACTCTAGCCAAGAGCTTGCCTTGAATTCCTGCTCCTCAGAGCTGCATTTTCAAGTGCTAGGATTTAGGAGTACGAGTCACATATGGCTAATTTTATTTTATTTTTTTTTAATTCAGATGTGAGCCTGCTGAACTGGCTCAGTAGTTAAGAGCACTGGCTGCTCTTGCAGAGCACCTAGTTCTGATTCCTGCACCCACATGGCAGCTCACAACCATTCATAAATTTCAGTTCTAGGGGACTTGATTTCTTCTGACATCCAAACGAATGTGGCATAGACACACTGTGCTGTCTGGCCTTGTGTCAACTCGACACAAACACTAGAGGTATGTGAAAGGAGGGAACCTCAATTGAGAAAATGCTCAATTGAGAAGGAAGATCCATCTGTAGGGCATTTTAATTACTGATGTGGGAAGGCCCAGCCCATTGTGGGTGGTTCCATCCCTGAGGGGCTGGTGGTCCTGGGCTCTATAAGAAATTAGCCAACCAAAGACCATGCATAGGCTGGACCTAGGGCCCCTACACAGATGTAGCCTATGTGCAGCTTGGTCACCATGCGGGTCCCCTAACAACTGGAGTAGGGGCTGTCCCTGCCTCTGGATCCTCTTCCCCTAGCTGGGCTGCCTTGTCAGGCCTCAGTGGGAGAGGATGCGCTTAGTTCTTCTGTAACTTGAAGTGCCAGGGTGGGTTGATGCCCCTTGGAGGCCTCCCCTTCTCCGAGAACGAGGAGAAGGGGGAATGGTGGGAGAGGAGGAAGGAGGCTGAGATCAGGCTGTAAAGTGATTGATCAAAAGGTCAAATAATACATACATACATACATACATACATACATACATACATAAATGAAAGCAGGCTGAGCAAGCTTTAGAAAGCAGGCCAGTAAGCAGCCCCCTCCAAGGCCCTCTGCATCGGCTCCTGCCTCCAAGGCTCCAGCGCTGTTTGAGTTCCTGCCCTGACTTCCTTTGGCGAACAGCAATGTGGAAGTGTGAGCTGATTAAACCCTTTCCTCCCCAGTTTGCGTTTTGGTCATGGTGTTTCAGCAGCAATCAAAACCCGAAAGAAGACACACACATTCATGCAAAACAGCCACAAAATGTTGTGCATTTCATACACAAAATCTCAAAAAATAAAATTTAGAGGCAACAATGTTATGTTAAGTTGCCCAATTATTGTTTCCTTTTGGGTGCTGGAAATTAAACTCAAGTCTTATTTACCACTGAGATGCACCTCCAGTGTTGCTCAGTAAATTTTCCATGTGTGTATACAGTTGCCTGACCACCACCATTCCAGATGGCTTATTTTTATTTTAAGATTTCATTTATTTATTTATTGTATGAGTGTTGTATCTGAAGAGGGCATCAGATTCCAGTAGAGGTGGATGTGAGCCATCATGTGGTTACTGGGAATTAAACTCAGGACCTCTGGAGGAGCAGACGGTGCTCTTAGACGCTGAGCCATCTCTCTAGCTCCCCAGAAGGCTAATTCTTACTCCTTCACCGATATTCTGTACTCTTCAGGGTAATGACATCCATGAACATCATTTTTAAAATCGTTTTGTTTTTAGTTTTGGCTTTGGTTTTTTGAGACAGGGTTTGTCTGTGTAGCCTTGGCTATACTGGACTCAGTTTGTACACCAGGCTGGCCTCGAACTCACAGAGATCTGCCTGCCTCTGGGGATTACGGTGCTGGGATTACAAGCGTGCACATGTGCCACAACACCTGGCTCTCATTAGTTTCTTAAGGGGATCCGGATGTGTAATTCTGTAGAACACGCTGCCAGGAGACCTGGAAGTAGAGGGAAGGTTGTTTTTCAGCCAAAGCTTTAGTTGGGAAGTTGAAACATAGTTGGGCATTCCCCCCCGGAAGACTCCTCATTTATTCTGGAAGACAGCCCTTTTGCCAGTGATTCTAACAAGTGCTTCTCACCACCGGTTCCCCCAGACACAGCCTCGCTAGCAGTCTGCGTGTTTTTCATGTTGAAGTAGTTTCTACAACTCTGAGTCTATCCTTGGCTAGCCTTGGACTCCTTCCACCCAAAGGCTCTCTTCTCTTAGCAGGAGGTTTGAACTGTGACTTAAGACAGAACCTTACAAAATGTTTCTGTACTTCCTTGGTGTCCAAGGAAGCCAGAGGAGAGGAAACAGGATCTTCTGGAACTGGAGTTAGACAGTTGTGAACAGTTAGACAGTGTGGATGCCGGGAACTGAGCAGGCGTCCTCTGCAAGAGCACCAAGAGCTCTTAACCTTCGCGCCACCTCTCCAGCCCAAAGACAAAACTGTCCCTTTGGGTTCATTTGTTGGTATTAGGATTGAATACAGAGCCTCAGGCTCAAACTCTACTACCACAGGGCGACAGGCTTGTCCTGAATCAGAGTGCATTCTGGCTTCTTACTGAGCCCCCTATTGCCACTGATGGGCATTTTCTGGTTTGTGTCTCCCAGCAGTAAGTGCAAGGAATTTAAGACAGCGTTGGGTTTGGTTGGTTTGGGGTTTGTTGTGGTGGTTTGCTTTTTTTTTTTTTTTTTTTTAATTTTTTAAATGACATGTATTTGTGTGGGTATGTGGGGTGTGTGGAGAGGTCACAAGGATGACCTTCAGGCATCTACCATGTGAGCCCCAGGGTTGAACCCAGGCCAGTGAAGCTTGGCAACAAGTGCCTTCACCAGCTGAACCAACCTGCAGCCTCTGTGTGTTTGTGCTGTTTTCATGTATATGGGCATTTTGCCTACGTGAATGTCTGTGCACCTATGTGTGTACTATCTATGGTATCTATGGAGACCAGAAGTGGGTGTTGGATCCTCTGGAACTGGAGTCACTGGTGGTTGTGAGCTACCATGTATTTAGGTACTGGAAATTGAAAATGACTCTACTGGAAGAGCTGCTAGTATTAATTACTGAGATATCTCTCCAGACTTTGCTGTTGTTTCTCCTCCTCCTCCTCCTCCTCCTCCTCCTCCTCCTCCTCCTCTTCCTCCTCATCCTTCTTCAACAGCATCACAAATAGCCCAGGCTGGCTTCCAACTAGTGTGTAGCCAAGGATGACTTTAAACTCCTGATCTTCCTCCCAAGTGATTTTCTTTAAGGATCAATCACTTGAGCCAGGCAGTGGTGATGCAAACCTTTAATCCCAGCCCTCAGGAGGCAGACACAGGCAGATATGTAAGTTCAAGGCCAGCCTTGGTGAGTTTCAGGACAGCCAGGAATACACAGAGAAACCCTGTCTCAAAAAAAAATTTTAATTACTTGAACTCTGATGGAACTTATAATAGTTTTAGAATTGGATGGCCCAGTTTTACAAATTTTTCTATTATTATTATTATTATTTTACAAATTTCTTTAATTGCACTTATTTTTGTTTGAGGCTAGGGATACACTTGTGGAGGTCAAAAGGCAACCTGCTGGAGGTGAGCTCCCCTTCTACCATGCGGGTGCCAAGAATCATACTCAAATCATTTAGGCTTGGCTGCTGGTGGCCTTTACCTGTTGAGTCATCTTGCTGGTCCACATTTACACATTTCTTGAATCTTGATTGTATGTCTGCTGATGTCTTGAAGTCATATTTAAATGCCATACATGTGGTATATACTTAAATCCCATGCATATATGAGGTGGGAGCTATTGGCTCTAGTTTGGTAGACCAGCTTCTCTTGAACTCAGAGATCCACCTGCTTCGCCCTCCCTAGTATTAGGGTTAGAGGTGTGTGCCAATATGCCTGGCTTCTTCCAGATTCTTTGCATGGGTGACAAGTGAATTGGTTGAACTGCCTTCAAATGGGTCCTGTTGTACGGAAATAAGGTACCTAAGAGCACCACAACGTAACTGAAAAACTGAAACACATCTAGCCTTCTAAGACACACAGAGAAGACCAGCACTGGGCTCAGCAGAACACAGACCAGCATCCATCTTCCAAGCTAGCCAAGTTCTGCCCTATTTAACCAAACCATTGTTGATTCACGTTCAATATGTCTGTTACAACACTAAACCTTTCATCCTCACAACGGATGATTTCAGTTTTCCCAGACTCATCCAGAAGGTTTAGGTACATTTAACTTCAGGACTAAAGAGCTAGTAAAACGGTAGCATCAAACATGACATGGCATGGGGGGCGGGGAGACCAGGACGTCTGCTGAGAGGCTTCTTTATGGGCTGGAGAAGCTGCACCGGTGAAATTTCAACAATGTGGTTGCCTAGACGAGGAGGCCTGAACAACGACAACACCGGCTGACATGCCAAAGAGAAAGGGGAAAAGCTCACAAGGCCCCACCCCTGGATGAAGGGCTAAAGGCAATTCGCCGCGGCTGAGAATCAGTATTCTTCGGGGATGAAGTTGGGTTTTCCCACCCCAAGCAGTCAGTCCTAAAATCACACATACGAGCAACACGAAATGAACTCAGCAGGTTGGACTTGAACGTTTACGTGTGTCAACGATTAAAAACAAGTAGTGTTATATAATATGCAAAACAAGACAGAAAGGCTCGGACCCGAAAAGGCAGCCTATTCTCCGAGCTCACCAAGGAGGAGGAAATGGCAACTGGGCTGAGGCTGGAGAGACCTGGATTACTGGCCGCCCATAGTCCCCGCCTCCGGCCCCGCCCCCACGCCCCTGGAGCTGGTCCCGTTACCAAGGCAACGCGCTGGCAGGATGCGAGCGGGGTAGCTGACTCACGCTGGCTGATGGTCACGCGCGTGGGCGCAGAGTGTGCGCTGCGCGCCTTGCGGGCGTAGGGCGCCCCACCGCGGCCGTGTGCGCCTGCTGAGTCCTCAGCCAGCTCCAGTGGTCTGCCATCCGGGGCCCTCCCCTGCAGCTCGCGCTTCCGGCTCAGTCTGGAATATTCCACCTGAGAAAACCTGGATCCGAGGGGGAAGAGGGCGCTTAAAAGCCTGTGGCTAAGGGGCAGCTCTAGGACGGGCTGGGGAAGGCCTTTTGGAGGGGAGCTGACCAGGGAAAGCCAGAGAGGTCAGCAGGAGTTAGAATAAGCCTGGTGTGGTGACGCACGCCTGTAATCCCAGCTATGTGTATGGCCAGGAGGAGGATGGAGAGCTTGAAGCCAGCCTGGGATATATACCGCGACCCAGGTGAAAACAAAACAGAATCGTACCTGCAAAAGTACCTGCAAGCTGGAGAAAGCCTGGCTGTAGGGAGACCCGAACCTGGACCCAGGGTGGTAGAAGGGAGGGAGATTTAGGGGAACACCTAACTGAGGCTTGCCCTAACCCAGTTTGTTTGGAAGACTGCGTTGTGGCAGCCCCGATAAAATGTTCCCTTCCTCTTCATCTGCCAACCTTCCTGATGGTCCTTAGGCTCTCCGTAGGCAATCTTTTATTTATTTTTTTGTCCCAAGGTCTGCAGTAGGAAACAGCTCAGTTTGTGTTAGGAATCTCATGGGGGGAGGGGTAGATCAGTAGGAGAGGGCTTGCCTAGCATACTGGACAATGGCCCTGGGGGGAAAAAAAAAAAAAAAAAAAAAAAAAAAAAACTCCACCTTCCTTGGCAATTTATAGACAGTTGATGCTGGAAAAGGGACAAAGGCTTCTTCTTCGGTGTAGACGTTGGTAAATTGCCAGTGGTCTTCATGCATACTCCTAAGGAGACTCATTAGATCAACAACCCCCACCTACATTCTGAAGTATAAAAGAATACAGCCATTACCATAGCCACACCCTCTTAAGCTCCACCAAGATTAGTCACTGAAAATCTTTTTTCTGCCCACCTCCCCACAAGGTTTCTCTGTGTAGCTGACCTGAACTTGTTTTGTAGACCAGGCTGTCCTTGAACTCGCATACACCCTCCTGCCCCTGCCTCCCTTGAGTGCTGGGATTACAGGTGTGCTCCACTTCATCTGGCAGAGCAAAAGTCTGAATTTACCTAATAAGATGCTTTGTAATCTTAGCACTAGAGAGTCAAAACAAGGGTGCCACGATACAGCCTGGGGTACCTCTCGCAAAACAATAATGACTGAAATATTCATTTATTTCTTCTACCCTTGACATTCTTCATAGCCTCAATTTCCTTCTGATGAATCCTAACTAGGATACATTCTAGGCTTGCTGTTTCATCACTCTTCACCAGTTATTATCCAGGAAGAGGGACGACCATTTTGTTAGCAAGAGCAAATCCAAATGGAAGGAGGGTTTTCTTTTTTTTTCCTATTCCTTTTTTTTTTAAAGATCTATCTATCTATCTATCTATCTATCTATCTATCTATCTATCTATC
>NW_026590905.1:522057-557436 GCF_907164565.1 Psammomys obesus | reverse complement strand
ATCTATCTATCTATCTATCTATCTATCTATCTATCTATCTATCTATCTATCACATTCTGTCTGTACACCAAATCTCACTATAGATGATTATGAGCCACCTTGTGGTTGCCAGGAATCGAACTCAGGACCTTTGGAAGAACAGCAAGTGTTCTCAACCTCTGAGCCATCTCTCTAGCCCCCAGAAGGGAGGGTTTCAATATTACTTTTGTTTTTTTGTGGGGTTTTTTTTTTGCAATGATTATTTTTTGAAAGCATGGTAAAGGGGTTGGAAAGATGGCTCAGTGGTTAAGAGTACTGGCTGTTCTCCTAGAGGACCAGGGTTTGATTCCCAGCACCCATATGGCAACTTACAACCAGTTCCAGGGGATCCAATGCCCTCTTTTGGCCTCAAGGGGCACTAGGCACATATGTAATACACAGACATGCGTGCAGGCAAAACACTCATACACATTTTAAAATAATTAAACAATATTTTAACCACATTTTAAAAAATCCAACTGTGCTGCAGATACGTAATCCCAGGAGAATAGATGGGGAGTCTGGCAATCTAGTGAAACCCTGTCTCAAAACAAGAGAGAGAACAAGGCCAGGTATTGTGCACACATTAAATGCCAGCACTCGGGAGAGAGACATTGCAGCCCAGCCTGATCTATAAAGCAAGTTCCAGGACAGCCAGGACTATATAGTGAGACCCTGGAGAGAGAGACACACAGGCAGAGAGGCAGAGATACACATATACAGAGAAAGAGAGAGAGAGAGAGAGAGAGAGAGAGAGAGAACTCATGCACTGATAAAAGACACTCAGCTAGCATACGCCCAGGGTGCCTTTAATCTTATCTCTCTGGAGGCAGAGGCAGCAAGTCTTGATTTCCAGGCCAGCCTGGTCTACAGAACAAGTTCTAGGATGACAGGGCTACACAGAGAAACACTGTCTCGAAAAAACAAACAGGGGCTGGAAATACAGTTCAGAGGTTAAGAGAACTGTTTGCTCTTCCGGAGGTCGAGAGTTCAATTCCCAGCAACCATGTGGTGCCTCACTACCACCTATAATAAGATCTGGCGCCCTCCTCTGGCATGCAGGCAAACGTGTAGGCAGAACATTGTGTACATAGTAAATAAACTTTTTTTAAAAAGAAAAAAGAAAAGAATGCCGGCACACACTTTGTGCAGGTGTCTGGAGAGGTGGTTCAGCAGTTAAGAGAGCTTGCCTCATAATCATGAGGACTGGAGTGCTGATCCCATGTGCTCTTCTGCTCTCTTAATGCAGGCGTGTGTACACACGTAGTCCTATACACTTACGAAAACAAACACAATAGAAAAAGCACACAGGATGTTGACAAGTTTCTTCCGAGGGCTCCTCCCTCCGGGCTTGCAGATGGCTACCATATCGCTGAGTCCTCATATGAGGCCTCAGGACCCCCTTACTGTGCCCCTGGTATCTACGTGTGTGTCCTTATCTCTCCCAATAAGGAAGAAACCAAAAAAGGAGAAAAGGATGAAGCCTGGTACTAGCCAGAGGAAGAACTGTTTTCCAGGAAGATTTCAGACTCAGTTTTCTCAAGTTGTCACGTCACCTTGCAGGAAGGTCAAAGCGGAGACAATGATGGCCAGGTTTGGCTACAAAGGCTTGCTACTCTCTCTTTCATCCTCTTGTCAGGACTTCAGAGATGAACTTGAGACTGGGAACCTGGACCTCTGGGTCTTCTTTCCCCAAGGAGGCAGCACAGAAATAAAGCTTTCTCTGCTTTTCATTACCACTTGTCATTGTGCTGGGTTTGGGGTGAAAGCTGAGAAAACTCAACTTCAGATACCAGAGCTTAAAATAAAAGCTTTATTTTCTTCGAACACAGGGAGGAGGCGACCAGTTCAGGATCAGAACCCAGTCCCCGAGGAGAAGCTGTATTGCATATTTAAAGGATAAGAACAGAGCAAGGGGAGCAGGCTGGGCTGTAGCATTATCTGACCTTATTTTAACATAAGGGTTGAACAGCGAAGTTTCTGTCAGTCAGGACAGGAGTAGGTTCCTGGGCCTGGGAACATGAACTTAGTTGATCCTGCCAGCCAGATAGAGAGGTTGTCCTTGAAATGGCTGGACTCAGACAATTGTCTCCTTACAAGTTGTTCCTGAGATGTCTGGACTCAGACAACTGTTTCTTTACAACAAAAGACTGTTCAGCTATTGGGAGGTTCCCAGCTCCCCTACGGCCTGGGACCTTGAATTTAGTTTTTCCCTATGATTAAATGGAATCTGAAAATGAACTGGCAGTGCTTAGAACAAGTTTCTTTTGCTTGTTCCTTACAGTTGGACTTGTCTTATTGAGGATGGACGGTAGGATCCAGGCTGCTAGAGCAGCTGGGGCCCCAGGGAACAGAAACAACAATTTTACTACAATATGTTATTTATTTGTTTGTTTGTTTATTATTTTCGAGACAGGGTTTCTCTGTGTAGCCCTGTCTGTCCTGGAACTTGCTCTGTAGACCAGGCTGGCCTTGAACGGAGAGCTCTACCTGGGAGTAAAAGCGTGCACCACCACTGCCCAGGTTATAACCTGCATTCTTGAGGTGATTTGCCTTCACTGTGTCTGTAAGTGGAAATGCTGTCACGACGCGTTATCATACTTTCTCCCATCTCCATATTCAGTTACAGCTTTAAGTGGGCCGTTTTCACACCACGCACCCACAAACCAGAAAATGCTTAAGAACAGAGATTTCTGTTCTTTCTGTAGAGTCTGATGTTAGGCTTTGTCTTTGTTACTGGTCTGTTGCCGGGCGGACACCATGGCCAAGGCAAGTTACAAAGAAGATGTTTTCACTGGGGGCTCCTGGTTCCAGAGGGACCGGATGGTCTATGACCAGCATAGGTGATGGCGGCAGGCAGGCAGGCAGGGGTGGCGGTGGCGCTGGAGCAGCAGCTGAGAGCTTATGTCCTGATCCTCAGGCACAAGGTGGGGGTGGGGCAGGAAGGGGCAGGAAGGGGCAGGAAGGGGCAGGAAGAGCTAACTGGGGATGATATACGCTTTTGAAAGCTCAAAGTCCACCCCAGTGAAGACGTGATCTCCTTCAGCTTCTCAAACAGTTCCTGTGTGAACCTAGGGACCAAGCATTCAAATACCCGAGCCATCTCACAGGCCACCATAGATTTCCCTCAAATTGTTTTTGTAAGGGGGATGAAGAGAATGACAAGTTAAGAGTACTTGTTGCTCTTGTGGAGGACTTGGGGTTCCAGTCCCAGCACCCACATGGTGGTCCTTAGCCATCTGTAGGCCCAATTCCAAAGAATCTGATGTCCTCTTCTGCCCTCCTCAGAAACCAAGCACACACACGGTGCACATACGTGTAGGCAAAACACACATAAATATGTAATTAAAAGTTTTAAACAAAACATTTTTAAAGACTTACTTTGTCTTTTTTAAAATTTTTATTTATTTATTTTATGTATGAGTGCTCTGTCTGCACGCACACCTGCACAACAGAAGAGAGCATCAGACCACATTATAGGTGGCTGTGAGCTGAACATTATAGGTGCTGGGAACTGAACTCAGGACCATCTGGAAGAGCAGAGCTGCGCTCTTAACTGCTGAGCCATCTCTCCAGCCCAATTTACTTTGTCTTTAGTTGTATGCATGTCTGTGTTTGCAGGCATTCCTCAGGCCAGAGTTACAGGAAGTTGTGAGCCGCCTGACTTGGGTGCTGAGAATCAAACTTGGGTCTGTTGCAAGAGCAGCACATACTCATATGTAATCTCTGAGCCATTCTTCCAGCCCATAACCTCGAACTCTTGATTCTCCTGTCTGAGCCTCCCCAGGGTTAGGATTTGCATACATGTGCCTCCACGCCTAGGTAGATACTATTTATTGTCCTTTGTTGTATTTTTGAGACGGAGCCTTGCTAAGTAGTGGCCCACCCTGGACTAATACCACATAATCTACTCTGACCTAGAACTTATGACAATCTTGCCTTCGCCTCCCAAGTGCTGGGCTTACAAGTGTGTACCCCTGGGGCTGGAGAGATTGGCTCAGCCGTTAAGAGCGCTGCCTGCTCCTCCAGAGGATCGGAATTCACAACAGCTACATGGTAGTTCACAACCGTCTGTAACTCCTGTTGCGGGGGATCCGACCCCCTCACACATGGAGCAAAATTAATTACTTAATTCATTAACAAACAAACAACTGTGTACCACCCCATGCTGGGCACGGTGGCTCGCACCTTTAATCGCAGCGCTTGAGCAGCAGAGGCAGGCTGACCTCTGTGAGTTTGAGGTCAGCCTGGTCTGCATAGTCCCAGGAGAGCCAGAGCTACCTCAGTGAGACACAAAACAAGACAACCAACAAGTGTGCACCACTTTATAAGCTAACGCGTGCACCTTTAGCATATAATCTGAGCATAAGAGTGAGACACACAGGGCTGGAAAAAAAATGGCTCAGCCGTTAAAAACGCTGGCTGCTCTTCCGGAGGAACAAGGTTCAATTCCCAGCACCCACATCAGGCAGCTCACTGCTGTCTGTAACTCTGGCTCCAGGGGATCCAGCGCCCTTCTCTGGTAAAAATACGAAGATGGTCTTCTGAGAAGCAGTGATTTGCAGACAGGTGCATCGAGATATTTCCCAGTGAGACTTTGATCTTATGCTGTTTCCAGTCTAGAGAACACAGGCAGCTGAGTGTGGTGCTGCATATCTGTAATCCAATATGTGTGTGTGTGTGTGTGTGTGTGTGTGTGTGTGTGTGTACATATACACACACCAGAGAACCAGTTTCTGAGCTCCTAGCACCACCACCAAAAAAGTAGCCAGATATACACTGTGCCCAGGGCACAGTGGCCAGGGTTCACATTGGTCAGGTCAAGTCGGCATGACTGAGGAGAGTGTGATTAAAGCCCTAGGCGGCCACCTGGGCATGGTGACTAATGGCTGTAGTGCCAGCACTTGGGAGGTGGAAGCAGGAGGATCAAAAGTTCAAGGTCAAGGCTAGAGAGGCTCAGGGGTTAAGAGCCCTTCATGCTCTTGCAGAGGACCAGGGTTTGGGTCCCAGCAACCGTCTGGTGGTCCATAACCACCCGTAACTTCCATGGTATCTAAATGCTCTCTTCTGACCTCCATGGGTACCTGGCACACATGTGGCACACATATATATCGGCAAGTAGACATTCACACAATAAAAGTACATAATCTAAAAAAACTGTAGGTTCGAGGTTATCCCCAGCTCTGTAGTAACTGTGTATAGTAAATTTGAGACCGGTCTCAGTTGTATGAGACCCTTTTTTTTTTAAAAAAAAAAAGTCCTTCATGTGGCCAAGTCCACTATTCTCCACAAAATGGATCAAACCTACTCCCCAGCTGTGGCTCCTGGACAAGTGATGGGTCCACTGTGTTGCTGACCCCTTAATCACATTCAATAATGAATCCCACTCCTGAAAGAAAAGTGAACCTAGCTCCCTTTCTCCCACAAAAAGGCAAGACCTAGTGAGACACCTAAAAAAAAAAAGAAGAAGAAGTGATGACTTACAATTGTTAGGTATGTTTGTGTGCTCGGGGTATGGGCACACCCTTAGGGTATGAATGTGGGGCCAGAGGGCGTCCTCAGGCCTCGTTGTCAGTGTGCCGGTCGCTTCACCTCTGAAGCCAGATCTCTTTTCTCTGACGGGCTCACCAGTTAGGCAAACACTGAACTCTGGTCTTCCTTGAGTTATCTCCCCAGCTCAATGGCTTGTGAGTTAGGAGATTAAGTTCTGTTTTTCTCTTTCGGTTTTGGTTTGCTTCTGTGTTTTGTTGTTGTTGTGTGTTGATATTTATTGATTGATTTGCTTATTTATTTATTTTAGAGGCAGGGTTTCACTGTGTAGTGCTGGCTGGCCTGGAACGCAGTATGTAGATAAGATGGCCCCAGACTAACAGATAGGCCTGCCTTTGCCTTCTGAGTGTAGGGACTAAGTGTGTGCGATACCACACCCAGCCCTGCCTTCCATCTTGTTTGAGGACAAGGTTTCACTAAGTTCCGGGCTGTAACCCAAACTCCCCTTCTATCCCCCTGCCTCACTCTCCAGGGATTACAGACTTGCACTTCCAGACAGCTTGTTTTGTTTTCTTTTGAGAAGGGTCTTGTGTATCACAAATTGGCCTGAGACTCTATGTAGCCAACGATGACCTTGAACTTCTGGTCCTCCGGCCTCCACTTCACAAGTGCTGGGATGATAGGTGTGTACCTTCATGCCAAGTTTATGGGGTGTTAGCATTGAACCCAGGGCTTCGTTCAATCCAGGCAAGCTGTTACAACCCAACCCTGGAGATTAAGTTATAAAAAGCAGAATGACCTTTTTTCTTTTTCTTTTTTTTTACCCCATAGCGGAAGGCTGATGGTATCACACAGCCAGCAGAAGCATGCACCCCCAGCAGCCGCAAAATGACCTCTAATCTCAGTCTCTTTGTTTCTTAGTTCATCGGGTTCATGTAAACCAGCTCTCCTAGTCTGAGGACACTCGCCTTCTAGAGAGAAAGCCAGAAAGCTGTCTTGGCATTAGAGCTAAGACTAGGTGTAATGGAACAATACCTTTAATCCTAGCATTTTGAGGCAAAGGTGGGGTCATGGGTTCACATGAACCAGTAACCCAAGAAAGAAAGAGACTAAGGGGAGAAGTCAGTCTGCTTTTAATAACTTAATCTCCAAAGCTGGGCTGTAGCTCAGGAGGTAGAGAGCATGCCTAAATGTGTGAAGCCCTGGATCCAAGGCTAACACCACGTTTTGTGAGCTCCAGGACAACTAGGGCTACATAGAAAAACCCCTGCCTCAACCAACCAACCAAATAAATGAAGAACAAATAGAAGAGAGCAGACACATGCTAACTCCCGCTAGAAGGTCCCCTGCTGTGCAGAAGCATGATTTAAAATAGAATGAAAAGTGTATGGACTGGCGAGATGGCTCAGAGGGTGAAGGTGTTCGCTGCTGAACCTGAAAACTGACTTCAATCTCCAGGACCTACACGGTGGAGGGAAAGAACTGACCTCCACATGTGTGTCAGGAGATCAGTGGTTTACACGTTATAAAAGCACATAAGTCCTTCTAGTGCTTGATGTGTCCGGCTATTTGTTCACTTTTTTCCACATTTTTCTAAAGATTCATCTCATGTATGTTTTCTGCTCACACATGCGCCTATGCGCCACTGCATGCCTGGTACGTGAAGAGGTCAGAAAAGGGCTTGAGAGCTCTGGAACTGGGTTTACAGACGATTTTGAGCCACCGTGTGGGTCATGGCAATCAAACCTCGGTCCTCTGCAAGAGCGACAGTGCTTTAAATGCTGAGCCCTGGGCTGGAGAGATGGTTCAGAGGTTGAGAACACTTGCTGTTCTTCCAAACGTCCTGAGTTCAATTCCCAGCAACCACATAATGGCTCATAACCATCTATACTAAGATCTGGTGTGCAGACAGAATGTTGTATAAATAATAATAATTAAGAAAAAGGGGTGTGCCTTTAAGTACATGATTTAAAAAAAAATGCTGAGCCCTCTCTCCAGCCCCCACCTTTTTCATATTTTAAAATGATATTTTAGGTATTTACAGCAGTTTGTTTGTTAAAATACTATGATACAGCCAGTCATGGCGGCGCATGCCTTTGACCCCAGCACTTGTGGAGGCAGAGGCAGGCAGATCTCCGTGAGTTTGAGGCCAGCCTGGTCTACCAAGACAGCCTAAGGCTACACAGAGAAACCCCGTCTTGAAAACAAACAAATAAACAAACAAGCCTATGATACATTACTACTAAGGATCCAGAAAAGAAAAATATATTTATTCTCAAATATATGAACTAATAAATGTAATTTAAAAATTTTATTACAGCCAGGTATGGTGGTGAATGCCTGTGATCCCAGCACTCGGGGAAGCAGAGGCAGGCAGATCTCTGTGAGTTCAACTCCAGCCTGGTCTACAAAGCAAGTCCAGGACAGCCAGGGCTACACAGAGAAACCCTGACTAAAAAAAAAAAAAAAAAGAAAGAAAAGAAAAGAAAAAGAAAAATATATTTCTTTTTGTTTGGTTGGTCTGTTTTTTGAGACATGGTCTCAATATGTAGCCCAAACCAAATGACCTGGAACTTGAAGCAACCCTGCTACCTCAAAGGATTATAGACAGGGGCCATTGTAATTGAAGTATATT
Organism: Psammomys obesus; assembly: GCF_907164565.1. Classification (NCBI taxonomy): domain Eukaryota; kingdom Metazoa; phylum Chordata; class Mammalia; order Rodentia; family Muridae; genus Psammomys; species Psammomys obesus. Next base: position 549,293 of record NW_026590905.1, on the reverse strand, counting down.
CTAACTAGAATAGACATGGCGGGGGAGGGGAAGGCTTTTAGGTATGTTGGAGAATCTAGCTCTCCTCACACGGTGTAGATGTAGCCCTTGCCAACTGGACACAAAATAGAGCCTTCGGTGGCTCCCCACAGTGTCCAGGATCAAGCCCAAGCTCCTCGCTGTGCTCTAGCTCCGCTGTCCCTCCCACTGCACACGCCCCCGCACGGCCCCTACTGCCCCAGCTAGGAGAACCACCTGCTCCCCACCAGCCGGCACCGAGCTCCTTCTTCAGGCCTGTGGTACAGGGTCTGGAATCTGCCTCAAATATATGATACCAAGTTTACACAAATACTGTAAAATTACCTCCTTGGGCTTAGGGTGTGGCTCAGTGGTGGAGCTGCTTAGGATGCTTAGGGTCCTGGGTATAGTCTCTAGCCTGGAAAACAGAAACAGATAGCAACAAGAATAACAAAACTCTCCTGCCCCTCAGTAAGAGGGGTTCTGCCCGTCAGCTTCACAATAGCAACTGTTTCCTTATACTGGCTGGACTATGTACTTAGCTGCAAACCCTTGAAGGCAGAGGCTGTTCTAGACTGTCCCTGGAGACTTGGCTCTCACAGCCTGGCCCAGGGTAAGAGTCTAACAAAGCATCTAATGTGTGTACCCATTTCTTCTCAGATAAAACCACGCCCTTTCCCACCGATCACATCCTCCCACGTGGGTCTTTCTCTTCCCCGTTGAATTCATCTCTTTGTTGTTGTTTTGAGACAAGGTCTTGCTGTGCAGCCCAGCCTAAGTAGAGATGGGGAGACGATCTGACCGAGGTCTCTCTCTCACCAGCAGAGAAGTATCCTTACTCCTTGTTCAACACAGCTTGACAACATCCTCTGTGGAGAAGACTGCTCACACAGAGGTAGCAAGTTCTGGGACTCTCAGACTGGACTGTTGGCTTGGTTGGCAGTACAGCTCCTCCACCTTCATCCCTGTGAGAGCGCATCTGCCACAGTGGCTCAGGTGCCCCCAGGAAACACCTGTTCCGCTTCCTTGTTAACCCTTTGAAGAAAATGGCTTCAAATCACCAGCATTCTATATATGATTATGGTGACGACGGTGAAGCGAGGTTCTCTTGAAGAAGAGGTGGGGCTCTTGGCTGGGCTTCATTTTCTTTCTTTTTTTAAGATTTATTTATTATTTACACAGCATTCTGCCTGCATGTGTGCCAGCAGGCCAGAAGAGGGCACCAAAAAAGTGGTTATGAGCCACCATGTAGTTGCTGGGAATTGAACTCAGGACCTTTGAGAAGAACAGCCAGTGCTCTTAACCTCTGAGCCATCTCTCCAGCTCCAAGTGCCAATGTTCTTAACCTCTGGGACATCTCTTCAGCCCCCTTAATTTTCTTTTAAAAACCTCTTAGCCAATATGCTTAGAGTCGGTGCATGTGTGGGTGTTTGTGTGTGTGTGTGTGTGTGTGTGTGTGTGTGTGACAAGCAGAGGTGACTTCCCTGTCTTTCTCTGTTGTTCTCTACCTTTATTTTTTCACCTGGCTAGCCAGTGAACCCCCTGTCTCTTCCGCTCCAGCCCTGAGATTACAGGTGGACTCCATAGCTGGATTTTTGTTTTTTAATGTGTGTGTTGGGGATCTGAACTTAGGTCCTTATTTATGCCCAGCAAGCACGTTACCCTCTCAGCCATCTTTCCAGACCAAAAAACAATAAAGTTTTTAATTTTTTTTTGGTTTTATGTTTCTTTGTTTTTGTTTTATTACCTGCGTGCATGTTTCTATGTGTGCCATTTACGCGCCTGGTACCCAAGGAGGCAAGAGTGGATACCTCGCACTGCAGTTGCAGACAGACGGCTGTGTGGGTGCTGGGAATCCAGCCTGTGTCCTCTGGAACAGTGGCTCTCAACCTTCCTATTGCTGTGGCCCTTTAATACAGTGTTGCGGTGGTCCCAACCATGAGATTATTATGTTGCTACTTTATAACTGCAGCTTGATACTGTTATGGCTCATAATGTTACTCTCTGATATGCAATCCCCTGGGCGGTTATGACCCACGGATTGAGAGCCATTACTCTAGACGAATAGCCAGAGCTCTTAACTGCCGAGCCATTTCTCCAGCCATTCCCTCCCTCCAAATATCTTTCAGGAAAAAAAAAAAAAATCCAACTCTGCTTCATACTGGCAAAAATTAAGTTAATTTTTTTATTTAATTAAAATATAATTACATGATATGTCCTTCTGTATCTCCTATGGTCTCTTTTTCTAGTTATTCTTGTTATCTATACATATATAAGTAAATAAATATATACATGCCACGCCCTGGGTCTGTTTAGTGTTGCTTGTTCTTGTGTTTCTTGGGCTCACCGCCTGGCGTTGGCTACCCGTTAGGAGTCTCCTCTCAGGGGAAGACTAATTCCCACTCATTTCTTCATCTAGGGGCGGGGCCATGTGAGATGTAGTCATTGTTCAGTTCCTGCTTAATTTAAGCAACCATACTGTTGAGATTTCCTGATATAGCCTGAAATGACTTCCCCTGTTGAGGCCTTGAATTTGGGGTTGCCCCGTGGTTCCTAAGGGATGAAGGGAATTCCTCAGACTTCTGAGGGTGACAGAATGGCTGAAAGTGGCTCTGTTCTTGTCCCCTTGACAGAGCTAATCATGAACTAGGCTGGCTTTGAACTTACGGCAGTCCTCCTGCCTCAGCAGCCAAGTGTTGGGATTACAAGACTGCATCTCCACGGCTGGTTTAACACACTCACTTCCACTAGCAAAGCACTTCACTTTCAGAGTACTTTATCACTTACTCTTTTTGCCTCTAAATTCAGTGGTTGGGAGGCTGAGACAGGGTTGCTGTGAGTTTGAGGCCAGCCTGGGCTACACATGGTGAATTCCAGGCCTTCCAAAGCTACAGAATGACATTCTGTCTCAAAATATCATTTTTTAATTATTTTCCTCACAACAACGTCAGTACTGAGAATCCTGAGAGGAAGGGACAGAAATTTGCTTACTGAGGGTCAACGAAGGGCCCAAACATTTATATTGTTTTTGAAAACTCTCTAATCCTTTGAGGCGAATGTTGTTGCATTTTGAGCTAGCCTGGAACAGCCTCCTGCTTCAACTTCCAGAGACCCGCCGTTTGCAGCTCCGTGCCAACCATGCACCCTTCAGCAATATTGTTTTAGATAATGCAGGCCTGTGTGGAATAACCTGGAAAGCACACTGCCATTGGGGGACAGAGCTGTTTGGAACCCAGTATTCATACTTTAACTAGGTCCCCTGTTCCTTGACACCAAAGGAACAGATTTGCCTATTATTCCTCAAGCTAGACCGATCCAAAAAAAAAAAAAAAAAAAAACACTTCCTGAATTTCAGCCCACACATCTTCCATCAATCTTTAAAAAGATTTATTTAACTATATGTGTGTTGGGTTGGGGGGTTATGTACATGAAAGCTATAGGCACTGGATCCCCTGGAGTTAGAGACAGTTATGAACCACCTTTTGCAGATGCTGAAAGCCAAACCTGAGTCCTCTGCAAATGCTCTTAAACTATGGCGCCATCTCTCTGGCCTCCAACTTGCATTTTATCCAAAGCACGTAACAAGTTAATTAGTCCCATATCTTCCTGTGTTACTTAATTGTTCTATTGTCTTTTATTTTAAAGAGTAAGCACAGATTTTCTGCCTGCATGTACACCTGCAGGCCAGAAGAGGGCCCCAGATCTCCTAATAGATGGTTGTGAGCCACCGTGTGGTTGCTGGGAACTGAACTCAGGACCTTCGGAAGAACAGCCAGTGCTCCTAACGTCTGAGCAATCTCTCCAGCCCTTTTTCTATTCTCTTTAGATGCCACAAGATAGTATTAGCTGGGCATGGTAGCACACACCTGTAATCTCGGCATGTAGAAAGCTGAGAAAGGAGGATAATGACCTCAAGACAGCCTGGCCTACATAGAAAGACTGCCATAAAACACAGCAACAGCAAAGACCCAGAGTAATAACCCAGCAGACTCCCGCCAGTTGTTAAAATCAACTTTATTCTACAGAATCCTAGATAAATGTTCGTACACGGCAGATCTGCCAAGACTCCAAGCTGGGCCTTTTCTTTTAACCTTATTTTTTAGATTTATTATTTTCTGTGTATGAGCAGTTTCTCGCTTCGGTGTGCCCATCGTGTGCGAGTCCAGTGCGCGTGGAGATCAGAAGAGGGCAGGGCGTCAGCTCTCCCTAGATCCTGAGTTTGGGATGGGTGTGTGGGTTCTAGGAATGGAGCCCTGGACCTTTAGAAGAGCAGCCTGTGCTCTTAATCGTTGAGCCATCTTGCCATCACTTGCAAGCGGGGGTCGTGGGGGGGGGGTCGCAAGCCGGGACTGTAGACAGCTTGGCCCAGGCTTCTGCTCTGTCAGGCCACCTTCCAGGGTCTCCCAGGAAAGAACAAATGAGCCGAACCCAAGCAGCAACAGGTTCCATATCTTAGTATTTCTTGCTTCTCTTAGTGCCTTTCCCACTCATGTAGCCCCCTTCGCTTCTCAGGGATAGTCTTAAAGCACAATACCGTTGCACCGGACATCTGGTCGCTTTAAAGGACTTAGTGGCCAGCCCACCCCCTTCTCTGCGCTGCTGTTGTTAAGCGGACCATTGTTTTATGTCCCCCGACAGTAAACCCCGGGACTCTTTCCTTGCCTCCTCCAGGTTCCTGGGATTGGGAATGTGGCCTGGTAACCTGGCAACCACTGAACTACCGCCGAGGGTGAATGTAGGGGCGTTGGGGTTTATGCTTTACGGTTGGGTTCCTCCTGGCTCTTAACGGAAGCTGGCTGCAAAGCCGAGCGTCCCCGCCCCCCCCGTTGCCATAGCAACAGTATACAACCCCCTGCAGCCTTGCTGCGTCTTCCCGGCCTCTCCTCACCAAGGTCGACTCCACAGTTATTTCTAGAGGAACAGAGTCAGGGTCTGTGCCCCCAGTCTGTTCGTCTGGGAAACGGTGTTAGGCAGGGAGGTCGAATTAGACGAGCAGGAATTGGGGGGTGGGAGGAGAACCCGGGGATGAGGTGTGGGTAGGGGAGGAGAGGAGGAATCAGTAGGGGAGATTTTGGGAGAAGGCGTAGAACTCTACCAAAGGGAATTCAGGAAGCAGGACACCAGGCTGCTGGGGCAGGGTTGGTGAGGGCAGGAGCAGGAAAGTGTCCTGAAGGAAGCAGGGGTCCTCCCAGCAGAGACTGGGAACCCAAAGGTGTCATCTAGGATGAAGACAGACTCCCGGGTGGGAGTTCAGACGTGACAGGGACTGCGGAGGGTACCTGTCAAGGGAGATGAGGGACGGGGTCGGGAGCCAAGGCCTCCCTCAGCACCAGGACTGAGTTTCACCTGACTCCAGAGCTCAGAGAGGAGCAAGATGTCGGACGAAGATGAGCTGGATGACATCGATGCAGATCAGTATGATCTGGAGAAAGAAGATGATGAGAGGGAGATGGAGGACTGGGAAGACTACAGAAAAGAAGGCGAAGAGGTCTCCGAGGAAGTGAGAGCCTGGAGGAGGAGGGGTCCCGGGACGGGGCGCTGGGGGGGGAGCCGCAAATGCGTGTCTCTGTTACCCTCCTTTTGCAGTGGGTACCCACGCCCCTCACGGAGGCCATGATGAAGGAAGGGCTCTCTTTACTCTGCAAGACTGGCAATGGACTGGGCCATGCTTACATTAAGCTGGAGGCTAAGGACAGGTGAGGGCCGAGAGACTGGAGCCTTTCCCTCACTCATTCCTGAGCGCTCGGCTCTCTCTCATGATGTACTGGGAGGAGAAGGACAGAATCTGCCTTTCAGAACTTCCGAGACTCTCTCTCTGGTGGGCTGGGAGGGTAGCTCGGCGGGTAGAGTTTGCCTGGCATAGCCAACGCTCTGGATTCTTCCCTGGTATGGTAAAACAGCACACCTAAGCTGCTGCGGGGCCTCTGAAGTGTGTGTGAGAGTACTTTTGCTTCACGTACCCTTCATTGTGGGGTCTCTGCTCTGGACTCGGAGCTTAGGGGTAAGGTGCTAGTTCCGATCCCTGCACTGAAGACCAAGAACAAAACTTCACCTGCCCCTCTTCCCCCTCCCTCTCGGTCAGCCCCTTACAAGCTCCTTCCTGGTTGCCTTCCGTTTGAGCACCCCTCCCCAGTTCTTGCTGGGTCCTTATCCTCCCTGGTGGATCTTGGCTCTGCCGTCACCTAGGGACCTCACGGACATCAACATACTGCGAGCCTTCATCCATCTCCGCTTCGTGGATATCTCTGAGAACCACATTACAGACCTGTCACCACTCAACAGTCTCACTCACCTACTGTGGCTCAAGGCTGACAGCAATCAGCTCCGGAGTGCCCGGCTGAACGACCTGCCCTACCTGCAGATCGCCAGTTTTTCCTACAACCAGATCACGGACACTGAAGGCATCTCCCATCCCCGTCTGGGAAGCCTGGATCTTAAAGGTGTGTCCTCAGGAAGAGAAACCCCCGAACGTTCCTTCCTAGCATGGGGCGGCTGACAGAAGTAGGCGCTACATAATCCCCCCCCCCCCCCCCCCCCGGCTTAGCCACAAAGCCATCTCTCTGTACGCGTTCACTCATTTGCCAAGACATACGGAGGGCTAGTGATTCAATCCAGCAGTTAAGCCTCGCCTACACTCATACCAGGCCTGCCCCCGCAAAGACACTTATTAAAATTCATCATGATATTATTTCTTAAGTTTTATTTTTAATTATAGGTAGATAGATATGTGCAGGTGTCTGTGGAGACCCGAAAAAAAAAAAAGTGTTAGTTTCCTGTGATCTGCCTAATGTGGGTGCTGGGAACTGAACCCAGTTCTTCAGGCTGGAAATACGACAAGGAGAAAAGTCCAAAATCTCGATTTTTAATGGAAAGTCCATTCTAGTTTAAGGTGACGGACAGTTAACAGTGAGCATAAAAAGTAAATGTAAGCCAGGCATGGAGGCTCACAACTGCAATCCCCACACGCTGGAGGCTAGCACCTGACCGCCGAGGTTCAAGGCCAGCCTGGGCTTCACAGGGAGTTAGTTACAGGTTAGCTTGGCCTACAGAGGGACCCTGTCTGAAGCAGAACTCAAAAAGGAGAAAAGGCTTTTGAAAAGTAGACGGAGAAAGACCATCGTGAAAGGCACAGGTGACAGTCTGTGGCGTGTGTGTATGGCACAAGGGGTTGAACCTAGGGCCTTACGCATGTTAGCCAAGCACTCGTCCACTGAGCCATATCCCCAGCTCTATTACAACTTCTTATTTTTCATAAGGTTTTTAAAGAGCCGGGCGCGGTGGCGCACACCTGTAATCACTGCCCTGGGGGAGGCAGAGGCGGGCAGATCTCTGTGAGTTTGAGGCCAGCCTGGTCTACACAGTGAGTTGAGAACAGCCAAGGCTATACAGAGAAACCCTGTCCCAAAACAAACAAACAAATGATTTAAAAGTGTTTCTTTGTTTATGCATTTTATGTATGAGTGCTTTGTATGTGTGAAGCCACCATGCAGTTTCCAAGAATGGAACTCAGTACCTCTGAGCAGTCAGTGTTCTGAGCCCCTAAGCCATCTTTCCAGTCCCGACTTACTTTTGTTTATTTATTTATAGAATAATTTATTTATTTTTATTTTATGTGCATTGGTGTTTTGCCTACATGTATGTCTATGGGTATCAGATCTTGGAGTTACAGACAGTTGTGAGCTGTCATGTGGGTGCTGGGAATTGAACCTGGGTCCTCTAGGAAGAGCAGTCAATGCTCTTAACCACTGAGCCAGCTCTCCAGCCCCCTTATTATTTTGCTTTTTAAATTTTATCCTCTGCATTGGAATGAAGGGGTCAGATCCATGGAACTGGAGTTCTAGACAGTTGTAAGCTGCCATGTGGTTGCTGGGAATTGAACCTGAGACCTTCCTCCACATCCCCACCCGACTTACTTTTAATTTGGGGGCTTGAACTCACTTAGTAGCAGTCCAGGAAGGCTGTAGATTTGTGATTCTGCAGCTTTGGGCTCCTGGGTAGCTGGGACCGTGGGTCTGAACCCCTGGGCCCAGCACAAATGACAATTTCAAACTGGTTTGGGGAAAACATCACCTGACCAAAGATGTGCAGGAGGGAAGGAAGTCGGCCTTGTGCATGGCCGAGGCCTTACCAATTCATTCTCGAAACACAGATGGGCAAAGCCAGGCCCGCTTGCCTCAGGGCTCTAAGGAGCTTCGTCTTGGGCTGTTCCTCTTCGCCTTCCACTCTGCATTAGAAGGAGAGAAGATGCGGGGGAACACTGAACTTTGAGGAAGGACCTCTGAGCTCTCGATTCCCTCCTTTTCTGCAGGGAACCGCATCCGCTTTGTGACCGGGCTGGACCCTGAGAAGCTGGCTAACTTGCATACCCTGGAGCTTCGGGGGAACCAGATAGAAAGCACAGAGGGGATCAACCTTCCCAACCTAAAGAACCTCTACCTGGTAGCTCGCTGGGCCCTCGGGTGGCGCAGGGAAGGGAACAAGGCCTTGGCTTCTAGCAGGCTTAGCCACTAGTGGGCTTCATCACCATGGTGATTGGTGATGAGCCCTCATGGGCCGTCTGATGCTGTGGAAATAGAAAATTAAAACAGTAAGTACAGTGCTAGCCCTTGGGAGGCCGGTGAGGAGGGCTGCTGAGAGTGAGAGGCCAGCCCAGGTGACAGAACAACTCTTGTCTCTCGGAGGGAAAGGGTGAGAGAAAGGGGGGCTTCCAGCCTAGTCGGGCTATCATATATGATGCATGGAAAATGCAGAGGAGATGTTTTGATACAGGTTGTTGCAAAATGTGCTTTTCAGGTGCAGAGAGCAGGCTAAGGAGAGCACTTAAATATTCATTTGTTCTTTTGTTTATCAAGAACAGGGTCTTTGTAGCCCAGGTTGACCTGAAATCACTATGTAGTTGAGAATGCCCTTGACTCCCCTGATCTTCCTGCCTCCACCTCCCAAGTGCTAGGATTCCAGTATGTACCGTTATAATTGTATTTTTTTGTTTGTTTGTTTGGTTTGGGTTTTTTTGAGACAGGGTTTCTCTGTGTAGCCCTGGCTATCCGGGAACTTTCTCTATAAACCAAGCTGGCCTTGAACTCAGAGATCCAATGGCCTCTGCCTCCTGAGTTGTTTTTAAGGGTCAGACCAGGTAGCCCTGGCTGGCCTCGAAATCACAGTAATCTGCTTGCCTCAATCTCCCTCCCCAGCGCTGGGATTTGCAGGTGTGTGCCACCATATCTTGTTTTATTACTTTCAGAAAGTATTTATTTTAGCCAGGCAAGGTGGCACACACCTTTAATCCCAGCACTCGGGAGGGAGAGGCAGGCGGATCTCTGTGAGTTTGTGGCCAGCCTGATCTATGAGGCAAGTCCAGGACGGCCAGGCCTGTGTTACACAGAGAAACCCTGTCTTGAAAAACAAAAACAAAAATTATTTTTATGTCTGAGTGTTTTGTCTATGTGTATGTATGTATGTATGCATGTATGTATGTAGTATGTATGTACGTTTTTGTGTATGTGTGTGTGTGTATGTACGTGTAGTACCATGGACGTGCCTAGTGCCCCTAGCTGTCAGGAGGAAGTCAAATCCCCTGAAGCTGGAGTTACAACTGGCTTTGAGCTGCCAAGTGGTGCCGGGAACCGAACCTGGGTCTGCTAAAAGAACAGTAGGGCGCCTTTAACTGCTGAGCCACTGTTCTCACCCCAAGTCTACTTAATTTTCAAGACAGGATCTCCCTGTGTGGCATACACTGGCCTGACTCCTCGGGTAGCTCAGATTTGTCCTCTTACCCATCCCCCGCGTGAGCGCCGGGGTCACAGGTGAACCCTGCCCACCAGGCTCTAAGTGTTCTAGCCTGGGCCTGCTGAATTCTGGAATGGCACTGCAGCCACTTCTCACTTGGTGAGCAGGGCTCCTGGACCGAGGGCAGGTTCAAGCAGCTGTCCCGTAGGTCAAGATGGCCTTGGGGGGGACAAATAGCAGGAGATGCAGCCAAGCTTTTATCGTGGTGGCAGCTTCTTTTTTCTTTTCCTTTTGTCTATCTTTTCTTTCTTCTTTTGTATGGGGGATTAAATTAGTGCCTTATACATGTTATAGGAGCATTCTACCACCAAACTGCTTCCCTAGCCCAGGAACTATTACGTTTCTAGTTTCCAGTGACAGATTTATGTATACATTTATTATTACTGTTGTTGTTTTGGTTCTGGGAAATCTAGTCTTTGGGCTTCTCTCTCTCTCTCTCTCTCTCTCTCTCTCTCTCTCTCTCTTTTAGCTAAAAATCACCCTACAATTATTTCTTATTCTATGTGGGGGCATGCACAGCAGGGCATGATCTGGAAGTCAGAGGATGAACAGCGGGCATTGGTTTTCTCTCTACCATGTGGGTATGGGGGAATGAACTCAGGTTGTCAGGCCTGTCTGCAAGCACTTTTACTCACTGAGCAATCCTGCTGGCCCCTTTGTCTTGGTGTGTGTCTTGGGGCGGCGGGGTGGGGGTGTCATATTTGAGACAGGGTCTCACACTAGAGTCCAGGCAGGTCTAGAGACCCATGAGGTAGCCCAGACCGGCTTCTAGGTCATGACAGTTCTCCTGCCTCTGTCTCCTCAATACTAGGGTTTTAGGGGTGGGCTACCACACCTAGATTTGCACTTTCTTCTTTCTTTATTTTTTGAGAGAGGATTTCTCTGTGTAGCTTTGGCTGTCCTGGACTTGCTTTGTAGACCAGGCTGGCCTCAAACTAACAGAGATCCACCTGCCCCTGCCTCCCCGAGTGCTGCGATCACAGGAGGATACCACCGTGCCCGGCTGGACTTCATTTATTTATTTATTTATTTATTTATTTATTTATTTATTCATTCATTCATTCATTCATTCATTCATTTATCACCCTATCTCTCCCTATTCCCCTTCTCCACTCTCCCCACTTTATTTGGATTTCTTTGCCTCATCCTTTTCCAACCGCCCCTCTCTGCTCCCCTTTCTGGGCCAACGTACTGTACGCTGGGCATAGGCTCAAAACATGCTGAAGAAGGTGCAGGGCCTGGAGAACCTGGGCAACTTGACCACCCTGCACCTGCGAGACAACCAGATTGAGACCCTGGATGGCTTCTCCAAGGAAATGAAGTCGCTGCAGTACCTTAACTTGAGGTATGGCTGTGCATCCTCTCTGAGACCCGCCTTGCCCCTGTCCACCCCCGGGAGCAGCGTCCAAGCCGGGGTCCTCTCCCAGTAACCCCCGGCGGAGTCCTTACCTTGTCCTTCTGAATCCCGTCCTCGGCCTCTCTTTCTTCAGCATTTGCTTTGAAGGGCAATACAAAGATCTTCTGGGGATCCCTGAATCCTTACAGTACTTCAATCTATGATGAATAAGAACATACTGTGTTTAGTAGGGCCTATGCTGTGCTTTAGAGACATCTTAAAGAATCAGAAGTAGTTTCTATTTCCTTCTTTTTCTTTTCTTTTCTTTTTTTCTCTTCTTTCTTTCTTTCTTTCTTTCTTTCTTTCTTTCTTTCTTCCTTTTCTTGTTTTGATTTTGTTTCTCTGTCTTGCAATGTTACCCTGGCTGCCCCCCCCATCTCTTGGGTTGGCCTCAGCCTCCTGCCCCCTGGGTAGCTGAGGTTATAGGCATTCACCACCATGTTGTTCGTTCCTGTTTTTAAGTGATTCACAGTCTCACTCCAATGCCCCTTTCCTATCTGTATCCTACATGAATGCCCTTCTTTCTCCTTGGTCCCAATTACCCTTTCCATTTCTTGTGTCTTTTCTCCTGAGTTGAGTACTATCTGTACTATCTGAGTCCTTAACCTGTGATATTAAACATAAGATGTAGCTGGCAGGGGGCAGTGGTGGCACATACCTTTAATCTCAGCACTCAGGGAGGCAGAGGCAGACAGACCTCTGAGTTCGAGGCCAGCCTGGTCTACAGAGTGAGTTTGAGGACAGCCAGGACTATACAGTGAAAGCCTGTCTCAAAAAACCAAAAACCAAACAAACAAAAAGCGTTAAGGCCAGATGTAGTATCACAATCCTATAATCTGGGATTCAAAGGCAGGAGGATTGCTGCTGAGGGGGTAGCCAGATCCATACAGTAAATAGTTCTGTGCCAGCCAGGGGTACATAGTGAGACAGTAAAACAAACAAACAAACAAATAAACAAACAACAACAACAAAACAAACAAGCATCAAACCAAACCAAAACAATAACAGCAACAAAAATGTGGTGGCTCAAACTTACAATTCTAGCACCCGGGAGGCTGAGGCAAGAGGATTTCTTTGAGTTTGAGCCAGCCTGGGGTCCACAGCCATACTCTGCCCCCATCCCACTCCCACCCACAAGGAAGACAGAGAAAGAAGGAGATGGATGGACACACCTAGGGTCAGGGGCATTTTTTCCTCAGCACCTCTTTTCTGATGGACAATTCTTTTAATTTTCTGATGGGTCTATCAGCCATACCCAGTGTGTGTGGAATACGTACTTTCTGACTGAGCCTAACGAAAATGCCAGCAGAGCTCATAGAGATGCTCCATGAAGGCCAGAAGCATCAGTTAAGATCAGTCTGGAACACTTAAAAATGGTTTCATAGATGTTTGAAAGCAGGAGCATACAGAGGCTTGGAAAGAAGTACGTCAGAAGACTGAGTTTTTTCTGTTTTTTTGAGACAGGGTTTCTCTGTGTAGCCTTGGCTGTCCTGGTACTCACTTTATAGACCAGGCTGGCCTCAAACTCAGAGATCCACCTGCCTCTGCCTCCCAAGTGCTGGGCCTAAAGGTGAGCACCACCACACCCGGCTAAGACTGAGATTTTTATTCAAGCCGGTAGTTCCCATCCATCCCCATCTCTGGGTTTCTTGCCAAAGGAGCTCCACCCACCCCAGCACCCCATTCTTAGGTTCGATCTCTTCCTGTGCTGACCTGATCCTTCTAACACCTGTTGTACGGCTGACACAGAAAGTGTCTGCTCCTCTCCAGATATAAGATGGGATGAGTGAGGCCTAGCTTTGCTGCTCCAGATTTTTAAGATGACATGTCACAGAGTAGGCTTTGGCATTTAGGGGTTCCTTGAGGGGTAGAGGGGGAATTGGGGGATTGGGGAATTGGAAGGCTCCAAGTCTGGTCCTCAACCACCCTTGCTTCTAGGGCCCAGCGGGAGGCCTTTCTTAGGGAGCCAGCCCAATGGAGCCAGCCCAGTCCCTAGCTGGCAATCAAAGCCCAGCTCCCTGGGTTAACCCCTTGTGTGACCTCATCCACAGGAGTAATATGATCAGTGACCTGGCGGAGCTGGCCAAACTTAAGGACCTGCCGAAGCTGCGAGCCTTGGTGCTGCTGGAAAACCCGTGTGCGGATGAGACCGACTACCGCCAGGAGGCTCTGGTGCAGATCGCACACCTGGAGCGCCTGGACAAAGAGTTTTTTGAGGAGGAGGACCGGGCGGAGGCTGAGGAGATCCGTCAGAGGCTCAAGGAGGAGCAGGAGCAAGACCAAGAAGTGGACCATGACATGGAACCGTACTCGCCGACACTGGTTTAGTGGTTCTTTCCGCCTGCAGGGACAGTAAGAGTGATGCCAGGAAGGCCGGGGGGGGGGGGGGGGGGGGAGGGGAAAAGGCCAAAGGCAGGCACACAGGAGGAGAGGGCCAGGAGAACCCTTTGCAGAGACCAGAGTTAGGGCCAGGTGCTACCTTAGGTATGGAAGAAAAGATCAGAGAGGTTCAGGAAGAGCCGATGAAAAGACGCAGGAGACCAGAAGAGCGAGAACCAGTGAGAACTGGGAGCGGCGGGCAGAGGACCCGCTGTGCGGCCGGGCCTGGCAGAGAGGCTGGGAAGGCCTGGAAAGGGTAGGCCATGGGAGCCCACGAGGGTAGGAGGTGGCCGGCGGTGTATGCAGGACGTGGCTGAGCCAGGGAGAAGATCCCGCACTGAAAAGCTGAAGCTAAAAATAACAGAACAGCACAGGGTTGGGAGGCGAAAGGAGGGCAGAGAAGCAGAGGGCCGGAGAGGCCTGGGGAAGGTGGGCATTTCGAGCGCTTCACAGTCTTCTCTTCTTCCAGGAGGCCAAGGACACCAGCCTCGAGACCTGATGACAGTCATTCATTCCTAGCCCCGTCACAGGGAGTGGGAGATGCTCCGTTTTGCCCTGGAAATCCAACGACATCCCAAAGGCCCAGGATCCGTGGCGGGTCCATCCCCGTGTGGCTTGTTCTGTGCCCCTAAACTCCTAAGCTCTCCCTGGAGCCTAGAATGGGGACGGCCCTCAGGCAAGTCATGGGGGCATCCAGGAGGCGGACAGGGGCTGCCTGGAGAGGAGCTGAGGAGGTGGGCTGTGACGGGCCAGTTGAGGTTTCAAATAAAAAGACGTTTCTATATATACTGTGTCTGAGTGAGTTCGTGAGTCCCCGGGGCCGGCCTCTTCATCAGGCCGGGTCAGCACCTGCCGCAGTGCTGGGGCGAGGCGGCGCCTACATCCCTGATGTTGGCCGGACTCGGGGTTTCCAGCTCGCGGGTGGGGTGGGGGGGCCTGGTCCTGGCTCTCCCCGGCCCCTCCTCCCCTTCCCGCTCCAGGACGCGCATCTCCGCTCGCGGCTCTTGACTCACGGGGGGCCCCCCAGGGTCACATGCGACCGCCCGGCTCCATAGGCGCCGCCCCCCGCCCCCCCCCCCCCCCCCCCCCCCCCCGCTCTGGGAGCCGCAGCCTCCGCCGCCGTCGCCACTCCTGCTCTCTCTGCGCCGCCGCCGTCACCAACGCCACCGCCGCCGGCAGAGCCTGCAGCCCTCGAGGTGAGGCCCGCAGGGGGCCGCATACCCCCGCCTCGCTCGCTCCCTGCCGCGTCCGCTCCCTGCCGTTCCCGGCCTTGGCGCGCGGCGCGGAGGACACGCGACGTCCCTGCCCATCACCCGCCTGCCTTCCCCGGCACCCTGCAGCCCCGACCTCCCCGGGCAGCTCCCGGCTCTCCGGCTCTCACCTCCTCCCGGCTTAGGTACCAGCCCGCCCTCCCCCCCTGCACCCGCTTCTCTGCACGATTCCGCCCTCGCCTGCGCCTCCTCCCTAGGGTCCTGCCGATTTGCTCCTTAAGTTCGAGGTCCGCGCAGGCGGCGCGTGTTCTCCTGGCACCACCACCTTTTCGCTTTTGCGTTTGCGGAGATGCCCCCTCTCTCGCCGTTCCTTGGCTGCCCTAGACTAGCTCTGGACTCACCCTTTGGTCTCCCCTTCTCTTCCCCCATCTCTGACATCTTATTTTCTGCGATGGGGGAGGGCTGGGAGGAGTGAGAAATTGGGGGTAGGGAGCCACCTCCCCACCTCCCCACTGCAGCCGCCAGGGACTGGGGGGCCTGGTCCCCGGGACGCTGTCGAGGAATAACTCGTGTTTGTGAGAGAGGCGACGACCCCCTGCAGTGTTTTACAGACCCTGCGGATGTGGGCTGCCAAGTTGGGGCCCCGCCTGCCCAGACAACCCCTCTCCTTCGTGTTCCAAGATCGGGGGGGGGGGGGAGAAAAAGCCAGCCTGGCAGCCATCCCGCCTGGGGAAGTCTGGGGGAACCCCACCGGTCGACGAAGCCGCTGAGGGGCGAGGAAATCGCCCTCCCCTTCCTCACTGCACTGACCTTCCCCCCCTCTCCGCGGGAGAGGGAGAACCCCTTCTGCAGCTGCCCCTCCCCACCCGCTAACCCACTGCGGTAACCTCTCTCCCAGCCCTCCCAGCCTCTGGCCCCTCCCTCTAGCCCAAGGCTCCACCCTTCCAAGCCTCTCACCTCTCTCCTTCCTTCACTTCCACCCAAGGAGATCCCGGCCGTCATGTCTATAGAGAAGATCTGGGCCCGGGAGATCCTGGACTCCCGTGGGAATCCCACGGTGGAGGTGGACCTCCATACTGCCAAAGGTGATGGACTTTACACAGCCCCCACTTGCCCTCTGCTGGGTCTGGCCAGGGCTGAGGGTCTCCCTTCAAACCCAGAGGCCAAGAGGCGCTAGACCAGGTTCCCAAGACTGGATGGTGGGGTCTGATCTTCCTTGAGTCTTGGAGGCCGGGCTGGGGGGGTCGGTCTTCTCTTTGAGAGTGAGAAAGGCCCCATCTGTATGCCTGCCTGTGTGCCCGGGTGAGCACAGGAGCACAGGGGCTCTGCCTCGCCCGGCGTGGTCTCTGTGGCCTCCCACTTGTGCCCGGGAGGTCTCAGTTGGGCAGATGAGGAGGCCCTCCGCGTGGAAATTCTGTGTGTGGTGGTAGGGAACAGTCTGGGGAGGAGTCTGGAGGTGGCAGGCGGGAGCTCAGGCTGGACGGCTCAAAGAGGAGTCCTTTTCCCCAGAGCGTCCTCCCTCCTCATCGTAAGCCTTCTTCCAGGTCTTTTCCGGGCGGCCGTCCCCAGTGGGGCGTCCACCGGCATCTACGAGGCCCTGGAACTGCGGGATGGAGACAAGCAGCGCTATTTAGGCAAAGGTGATGATGGCCCTCCCCTAGACACCCTCCCCCTCCTCTCTCCGCTTACCCGCGGGCCTGACCAGTCGTCCTCTCTCTAGGTGTCCTGAAGGCGGTGGACCACATCAACAGCACCATTGCCCCAGCCCTCATCAGCTCAGTGAGGCCCGCTCTTCCCTGAGGGGTGGCTGCTAGGCCAGAATCCTCGAAGGAGTCTTGGATCCAGGGAGGGACAAGGGGAGACAGAAAAAAAAAAAAAAAAAAAAAAAAAAAGCCCCCTCTTTAGGAATTGTGGTTACAAAGGCAAAGGCTGGGCTTACCACCCCTGCATGAGTTTAAGGTCCCAAGAGCTGGCAGGGGAGGCCACCGTCACAGGGATGTCACAGGGATCCGGCGGGACCCTGCTCAGACAGGCGGTCTGTGAATGGAGGACCCTCTGTCTGAGCACGCGGTCTCCGTCTTGGCTCTGGGTAATGGGGGCTCTGCCCACAGGGCCTCTCCGTGGTGGAGCAGGAGAAACTGGACAACCTGATGCTGGAGTTGGATGGGACCGAGAACAAATGTAAGCAGGGGCGGGGCTGGGAGGAATAGGTGAGCGGAGGTGTCCAAGAGCCTTCGCCTCCCGGCCCAAAGCCACTGCAGAGGGAGGGGGTGACAGCAGACAGAAGGAAAAACTCCCTGACGCCAAAAGACAGGAGTTGGCATGAAGCAGTCTGGAGGATGTTTAGGAAGAAGTGAGGCCTCCCCTTCCTTGCTACCTCCTCCCCCAACCCCACTGTTTGTAGTAGAGGAGGAATGAATTGCTACTGGGGGGTGGTGGGAAGTCTCCTTCTCGGGCTTTTCTGGGGAGTATAGGTGAAGGCAAGAACGTATTTGCTAAGTGGCTTCCTCCTCGTATAATCCCCCAGCCAAGTTTGGGGCCAATGCCATCCTGGGTGTGTCCCTGGCCGTGTGTAAGGCTGGAGCAGCTGAGAAGGACTTGGCCCTGTACCGCCACATCGCTCAGCTGGCTGGGAACTCAGACCTCATCCTGCCTGTGCCGGTGAGGACTGCACTTGCCTATCCTCTTCCGGGACGACCCCATGAGGGGTGAGGGCAAGAAGGGGAATGGGCAGCTGAGAAGAGAGGATGGGAATGTGAGATCTGGGCCTGGCATACGGGGGACCTCGGAGGCAGGAGGGAAAGGCTCTTTGACTACCCTGTGACTCTTTGACCATCTGTGGCTCCCCAGGCCTTTAATGTGATCAATGGCGGTTCTCACGCTGGGAACAAGTTGGCCATGCAGGAGTTCATGATCCTCCCAGTGGGTGCTGAGAGCTTTCGGGATGCCATGCGACTTGGGGCAGAGGTGTACCACACACTCAAGGGTGTCATCAAGGACAAGTACGGCAAGGACGCCACTAATGTGGGGGACGAAGGCGGCTTTGCCCCCAACATCCTGGAGAACAGCGAAGGTGAGGCCCGGAGCCCTTACTCCAGCTCTGTGTCTCACACTGGGAAAGGAGGCACACACGGGTCCTGTGGGGTCCTCGAGCTTCTGAAAATCTCAAGAGGTGCCAGCTCTCAGGGTGGGGTCCAGGGAGCCTCCCGATTTCACACATTGGGGCTCAGTCTTTTGCCTGTCCAGCCAAAGCTGTTAGCCCTGGTCCCCACAGGAGCCGCTGACACTATCGGTAAGTGGTCTGGGCAAGGTCCACTTTGTGCTTTAATGCCACAGTCTCAGTTAGAAGACATCTACCATGCTCCAAGAAGGTACTTCTGCATTGGTACCATTCCCTTCCCAGCCCTTTAGGTAGCTAGGATCCCTACATTTCCTGTGCTGCGGGAGAATGGGAACTGTAAAGGTCAGTGATTAAAAGTGCAGGCTCTGGCCAGGCAGTGGTGGTGTGAGCCTCTAATCCCAGCAGAGGCAGGCTAATCTGTGAGTTCAAGGCCAGCCTGGCCTACAGAGTGAATTCCAGGACAGCCAGGGCTGCACAATGAAAGCCTGTCTCAAAAAACAAACAAACAAACAAAAGTGAAAGTACTAGCTGGGGGTTTGTCTCAGGGGTAGGGCTCCTGCTCAGCCCATTCGAGGGCACCAAGCGACCAGCAAATGGACTCTTGTGTGCATGCACACACATACACTGGAACACATGTGAACGTGCACATATGCAAAGGCCTGCATATCCCTGCGCCTGCGTACACAGACTCTGCTCTGGAATCAGATCACTTGCATTATCTGAACCTCGAAGAGTTATTGGCCGAAATCCCCACCACTTGGGAGGCTGAAGCATAAGGGTTGCTATGAGGTTGGAGTCTGGGCTGCATGAAACGCTGTCTGAAAAAAAAAAAAAAAACGTTATAAATGAAAGAAAGGGGAAGAAGAAAGAAGAGAGAATCATGATAAAGAAGATACAGATGTGCTCCTTTTAAGGACCAAGCGTTTGAGCAGGGCATGGAGGTATATACCCTTCATCCCAGGTAGAGGCAGGTAGAGCCCTGAGTTCAAGGCCAGCCCTGGTTTACCCACAGAGTTCCAAGCTACCTAGGGCTACGTGGTAAGAAACAGTTTCAAAACAAAACAAGATGAAACAAAAAGAAATAATCCAGGCTCTACAAATGTCACTGAAGATTAAATGAGGTAGTATATGTAAAATGCTTACATGATGCGGCAGCAAAGAGAGCTGCAATGAGGGGCTGGAGAGATAGCTCAGTGGTTAAGGACGCTTGCTGCTCTTGCAGAGGACTCCTGTTTGGTTCTCAGCACCCATATGGTTCCAGGGGAATCCAACGTGGGAACCAGCATGAGCATGGAACATCTACATACATGCAGGCAGTCAGAACACTTAATGCATATTAGACAAAAATAAATAAATAAACCTTTAAAGAACACACACACACACACACACATGCTAGCCAGGCCTGGTGGTACAGGTGTGCCTAAGCTACAGAGTGAGTTCAAGGCCAGTCTTGGCAACTTAGACTCTTTCTCAAAATGATAAAAGAAAAAGGGACTCGATTTGGTCGAGTGGCAGAGAACTTGCCTTCAATGGATGAGGCCTTAGGTTCAAGCCCTTAGCACCAGGATGAGGTGTGGGGGAGTGTGAGTGTGGGGGAGTGGGCCAACAGCCCTAGTAACAGAATTCCACTCCTCCATCCCTGGATAGCCTTTCTTCGCAGACCCTAGCTGCACCTCCTCTACGCTACCCTTCCTTCCACGCTGCGTTTCTTTTCTCTCCTTCTTTCCTTCCTACCTATTTCTCCTGCTTCTAACCTCGCTGTGTTTGCCTCTAGCCTTGGAGCTGGTGAAGGAAGCCATCGACAAGGCTGGCTACACGGAAAAGATCGTGATTGGCATGGATGTGGCCGCCTCGGAGTTTTACCGCGATGGCAAATATGACTTGGATTTCAAGTCACCCGCTAATCCCTCCCGATACATCACTGGGGACCAGCTGGGGTCGCTCTACCAGGACTTCGTCCGGAACTATCCTGGTGAGAGCAAGGGATGTGGGAGATAGGAAAGGGAAAGAGCCCACACAGGTGAGGACCCTGCAGGGCAATAGTGAACTTCATGGGGGTACAGAGTCTGAAGCCAGGTCATGTCCTAAGGAGCCTGAGAAGCAGGGAGACCGGGAGGGAGGTCCCTGCCGAGCAGTGCTTTGGGTGTCATGTAAAGCGCACGTAGCTGGGATGGGTCTCCTGAATCCGTTTCAGAACCTGGGCTCTAAGAGTTACTGGGTCCTAGGGAAGGACTCTGAAAGGAGCCAGGGATGGGCGGAATGTGAACAGATGTAGCAGAAAAGTGGCGGGCTTTTAGTATCTTTGATTGGTGAAGGTAGGTACTGAATGAAGTTGGCACTGCTGCCTGGAAAGGGTCACTGAGGTACAGAGTTTCCATATCTACCAAGGAAGGCCTCCTGTCCCACACCATGGTCTCCATCTTCCTGAGACAGAGCAAGGGGACATAGGTACCAGTTGGGAAGGAAGGGCTTCCCAGCAGGAAGAACTACACAAAGGCGTGGGGGAAGTTTCGTGAAATGATGGGAATCCGAGCAGGCTTCCTTGGAAAGGTGGGGAAGAAGGCCGAGGAGGCCTTTCAGCTGGGAAGTCAAAGGAGGGCGTCCCTCCAGAGATCAAGCAGCTCCTCTCTGCTCCCTCCGAAGTGGTCTCCATTGAAGACCCATTTGACCAGGATGACTGGGCAGCTTGGTCCAAGTTCACAGCCAACGTTGGCATCCAGATCGTGGGCGATGACCTGACGGTGACCAACCCGAAGCGCATCGAGCGGGCGGTGGAGGAAAAGGCCTGCAACTGTTTGCTGCTCAAGGTTAACCAGATCGGCTCGGTCACAGAAGCCATACAAGCGTGAGTGGTCCCCGGGCCTTCTCCCACCTGGCCCTCGTCTCTTCGAAAAGTCCCCCTAGCTCCATTCTGCCCTGGAACGCTGAGGAAAGCTGGGTTCCTTCACCATTCTCTCACTTCTGTTCCCTCCGTGCTTTTCACGTTCTGCCCGCATTTGCCCTGCGGTCATCACTCCCCAGGTGTTTCTTGACCTAGACCAAGCCTGGGGCTGGGAGGAAACAGCTGCCTGCGGGGCAAGGGGTCAGTACTGGGTGTGTGCTGCAGGTGCAAACTGGCCCAGGAGAATGGCTGGGGGGTCATGGTGAGTCATCGCTCTGGAGAAACAGAGGACACGTTCATCGCTGACCTGGTAGTCGGACTGTGCACCGGCCAGGTGAGTAGGGCCAGTCTGGGGGATCAGGAGCGATCTTTGTAGGGTCGGTGGGTTTTAGGTTCACGGGGTTCCTCTCCTGACAGAAGATGAAGAGTCAGAGAACGGTCAAGAGTAGAAGTCTTGCCAGGTACGGTGTCACACACCTTTAACCCCTCCCTTCAGGAAGCAGAGGCAGGTCGATCTCTGTGAGTCTGAGGCCCGTCTGGGTTACATTGTGAGTTCTATGACAACCAGGGCTACGCAGAGGCACTCTGTCTTGACAAAGTAACAGGAAAAAAAAAAAAAAAGATAGAAGTTTTGAGTTAGTGAGATGGCTCAGTAGAGGGACCTGGTGCCAAGTCTGACTGACAGTTTGACCCCTGGGACCCCCATGTTGGAAGGAGGGAACCAGCTCCCACCAGTCTTCTGACCTCCACGTGCGCAGCATAGCACAGCGTGAGCAGACCCTCTGACGTATACACAGACACAAAAGAAAGCATTAGTTTTTACAAATAGAGAGTAGGAGTTTGAGGCTGGACGTTTAGCTCAGTTACAGAGTACTTGCCTAGTGTATATGCAAAGCCCTGGGTTCCATTAAACAAACAAACAAACAAAAAAGGTAGGGTATGATGGTGCACGCCTTTAGTCCCAGCCTTCAGGAGGCAGAGGCAGGAGGGTTTCTGTAAGTTCAAGACCAGCCTGCTATACATAGCAAGTCCCAGAACATCCCAGGCTAGAGTAAAACCCTGTCTCAAAAAACAAATAAACGAAAGACCCGGACTTGGTGGCACATACCTATAATCCCAACACTTGGGGAACAGAGACAGGATCAGGAGTTCAGGGTTAGCTGTCACTTCGAAGCCAACCTTCATGAAACGATCTCAAAATTAAAAAACAAAACAAAACAACAACAACAAAAACAGCCAGTGGTTAAGGCTGGGGGGAGTAGGGTTGTCCCGTCAGGTGAGGGAAATCTTTTAAGCCGCATATCTCCTGGCATGTTTCAGATCAAGACTGGTGCCCCATGCAGATCTGAACGCCTGGCAAAGTACAACCAACTCATGAGGTGAGGAGGGTCCCTGAAGAACAAGAAATGGGCATCTGGGGCTGAACATCCCGGTAGGCCACCATTCCACGTCTAGCATCCAGGACCTGGTAGTAGCTGATGCCAAGAAAATGGTTTTGCTTAGTGGGTTCAGGGATGGTCTGACTGACAGATCACTGAGTCCCACAAAATCCAGGGAACGTTCACCTCGGGGCAGTCCTCAGAGGAGCCTGGAGGGACCCAGAGAGAGAGGCAGGTCCCTTCTGCTCCTCTGACCGCTACCCTTCTGGATCATCTCTCAGAATTGAAGAGGAGCTGGGGGATGAAGCTCGCTTCGCGGGACATAATTTCCGAAATCCCAGTGTGCTGTGAGCTCTCTGCTTGCCCGAAGACTGGAACCTCCATCTCATCCTCCCGGAGCTGCCTTCCTGCTGTCCCGGCCTGCCATAGTTCACCCTGACACCTTGAGCCCAAAGTCACCCAGAAAGCCTCGGTTCGCCTGCTCCAGCTGCTCTTGGCTTCCATAACCCCTCGCTTGTCCCTGCTCTTCCTCCTCTCTGGGCCCCATTTCTGGGGATTCTTTCTTCTCACTTTCCCATCTATTCTCTCCTCTCTTAAAAACAAACAAACAAACAAACACAACAACAACAACAACAAAAAACAAAACAAAAAGCTGGACGTGAGAATGCAGACTAGAAGGGGGGTCCACAGAAGGGCCATCAGCTTCTGATAGGAGTTTCGGGATTGGTGTATTTTGGGGTGTCTAGACTGGAGCCATGTGGCACGTGTGCTTTACCGTTGTTTTTCTATGTTGTGAAGAAGCTTTGAACTATGCATAGAACTGGTGTTTGGGGAGTGCTTGGTTAAGGTGTGTATGTGCGTTTATTTATTTATTTATCTATTTATTTATTTATCTATTATTTCTCAAGCTGGTTAATCAGCCATCTATCTCCCCATAGCTCTATAGTCAGGAAGTGAGTGACCTTCCTTGTCAGGGCTAGGCATCTGCATTTTTAGGTGGCTGCATCCCACGATGACCTGGGATGGGAAGCTTTGCTAACATGGGACAGGCAGCAGAAAAGGACCTTAGCAAGTGGCAAGTGTTTCATTTAGTGCACTGACCGAAGCTCGGTCCTTTACGGGATAGGGCTGTGTGCCTGGGGGGCTTTTCTCCTACAATTCTCTCCCCAGCCCTAGGTTTCCCTCGTCATTCTCCAGCAGTACCAGAGCACCGCCTCACTCCCCCATACCATGTTCCACACTCCTCGCCACCGTCTCTGTGGCTTTGAAATGAGCACCGCCATTAAAGTCTGAATCACAGCGCACCACACTGTGTCTGAGGAGTTTTACTCTCTACTCCATAAGAGGGGAGAAGACAAAGGACTGGCGGAGGATTGGTGGAGCTAGATAGCAGAGCTGGGCACAAAAAAAAAAAAAAAAAGGAAAGCCACTGAAGATATGACCAGTTTGTGGGTTTGCTGGCTAGGTGGGATCCATGTTGATTTTGCCTTTTTTGTTTTGTTTTTCAAGACAAGTAGTGTAGTCCTGGCTGTCCTAGAACTCACTCTTTAGACCAGGCTAGCTTTGAACTTACAGCCTCAGCCTCTGAGTGCTGGGACTAAGGGCATGTGCCACCAAGCCCAGCTGAACTAAGGGCTCTTAACCTGTGGTCCAGGAGTCCCTCAGATGTCAGGGGTAGAGTGTACCCGGGGGAGAGGAGGAAGGTGTTTCTTTGACCAAAGAAGGAATAAAGTGGCGGTAGACTAAAAAGGAAAGTGTTCCTGTACTGGGCGGCCTCAACAGAATCCTGGGTGGCTTTGAAATGACACAGGACTTCATGGCCACCGACTTCTTTGGAATACGGAACTGAAGAGGAAAGGGAGGGAAGAATGGCTCCAGGGCCCCGAGGAGTCTGACTTCTTCAGTAAAATGGATGCAGTGCCTGAAGTGCTCAACAGCGTCCCCGACTGTGCAGACTGTGAGGAAGACGTCAGCGAGCGGCGAGAGACCTCTAACTTTTCGGCTCCAATGGGGCTGTGGTGTTGAACGGCTTAGCCTAACTTGGGGGACAATCCCCCTTACGTTGTTAACGCTTTGGGTACTAGGGCTAACGCTCGCTGGCATCTGCCCATGGGTAGAGGTGGCCACTAGGGGGAGCCCAAGTCCTGCAGGACGCCATACTAGATGCCAAGGTGAGGTTGGGGTAGGAAGAATTTCAAGGTTACACACACACACATACACACACACACCCGCCTCTCACTGATCCCCTCAAGTTCTGGTCCCAAGCTCCCTCAGCCTTCCTTCCCACTCTAGGGCTAACAGAAACTTTCACTGGTGAATGGGCAGGGGCCACATCTCTATTCCCACCCCGTTGCCTTCCTGTATTCCTCAGCTGCTTTCAGTTCAAAGAACTGCTTGCCCCCTCTCCTGCCCTGTGCCTCTAGCTTCTACGTAACCATCCTAACCATCCGTTGTTCCCTTCTCTCCTAGCACCCCTTTATGCCTTGGATGGGGCTTGCTACACTTCTCTCTGTGGCTGCTTTCTCAGAAACACCCAGGCTGGCCAGGACTATTGTAGCTGCAGCCACCTTTCCTAACCCTTGCCTTTTCTTCCCTCCATCCTAGCTAGGTGTCTTTCTCTGACAGCACTCCTACCCCCATCCAGGTACTGAGCTGGATTGGGTTACAGCTAGCTCTGCCTGGGCCTCCAAAGGCCTCTCTCTACTTTCCTTTTGTGCGGTTGCCTGGAGACCAGCGGATTGTGGGGGGCTGGGGCCAGAGAGGGAGCTGGGGTGAGAGATGGGGGTGGGGTGTATATATATATATATATATGATGCTCCCAGCAGCTGAGCTATGAGGCTGGCCTTGGGTACCAGAAGGCCTATAAGGTGTGAGGCTGGCTTCCTTTCCCAGTCTCATCCCGTCCTTACCAAGGCCTACATTTTTCTTTTAGGCTTACGTAAATTACCATCTAGGCTGTTTGCCCTCATGGTTTAAACAAGGAGAAAAGCCCAGTCTAAAGATTTGGAAAGGGCTTGGGCCAGGCCCAGTGGGAAACTAAAGGAAAGAGAGAAAATGCAATAGGAAGGGGAAGAGGGAGGGGAAGGAGAGGCGGAGTCTCAGAGCAAAATTAGTTGGTGGAGGGAAGGAACATAGAGGAAAGGAAGCAAGGGCACAGGAGGACAGGGAGCTGGCCTGGTCTCTTGGAGGCCCTGGAAGGGGCCAAGATGAGCATGGGGGTAAAGTGAGTCCCTGCAGAGGAAAGGGATTTCGGCGTGGGTGATGGTGGGGAGGGTATTCATTCCTAGATGGAGCAAGCATTCTTTCTGTTTCCCTAGTGCTTTGGAATCTGTGTAGAGCTTTCGGGTAAGTTCAAGAACTTGGCTGAATCTGGCCTAGGGAATGGTGACACAGGATCTACTGGGTTGCTACAGGGCTAGCCTTTCTCCCCCCTCCCCCAAAGGTAGCGTGCCCATTGGGTGTCTCCCACTCCACCCATTGGGTTTGCAGCTAGACTGGCCCCACAACTACCCTACCCCCACGCCAAATCTAGCGAACTAGTAAGGGCTCCCAATCCAGACTCCAGCTCCGGCTCTTCCCATTTCCCAGCCTGTCTCCCTCCCTTTCTCTAGCCTTCCCAATTTCAGCTGCCAAAAATCACCCTGTCTCTAGTGTCCTTTGTCCTGAGAGATGTCGCTGCTGGTGTGGGGCCAGACAGGGAGCCCAGAAGAAGGCACTGGTGGGCTGATGGGGGTGCTGGATTCGTGGCTGTAGAGTGAGCATGGCTGGCACAGACAGGAGAGTTAGGAAGAGTGTGCTGGGGACTGCCTCCATATTCCAACAATTGTTGTAGGAAACCAGGGCATCTATGGGTGTCTGTAGGCCCTTTCCATCTAATCCCCCCACTTCATCCCTTCTGGGACCATGACCAAAGATGCCAGTAGTGATGACTGCAAACAGACTTGAGAGGGAAACTGGATACGGTAGTACTCCTCAGTTACTTCTTACAAACCACGGCCTGCCGACCCCATTCTGTCACTTCTCCACAGCGCTCTCCTTTTCCATCTTTAGCTCTTCTCTTTTGCCATCCCTGACCCCCCCTCCACGATGCCACGAAGACCCTATTTATCGTGTATATTCCCTCCCAGGCGGCTCTAATTCATTCTCCTCCACTTTATTTGTCAAAGGAAACAGTTCTTAGTTCCACTGCAAGTCCCCACCCTCGGGCTTTACCAACCCACCCCAAACCAGTCTCCCTCCAGAATAAGCATCTACTCCCACCTTTCCCCACCCCGCACCCCTCTTCTGACACCTCATGCTTCCTCCCCCACGGAGTGTCTGTGGGCTTCCCTTCACCATTCCCAAATTCTTGTGGTTTGCACAACACCAATCACCCCCTTAAACTCTCATCTCTTCCAGGAACACCATTCCTTTAGTACGTCTTCATCTTTTCATTCTTTTCCGCTCAGGTCCCCAAACTTCCATCGCATTCTCTTCGAAATAGACCCTAAGCCTCCAGCCCCTCCTCTCCATCTTTCCAGTAAGCCCCATTATCCCAGTCTCTACTTCAGTATTCCCCAAACTCCTCCCACTTCACCCCTGCCACAGCCCCTCTCGTCCCCAAACTTCTTCAGCCTTCCCATGTCTGCCTTCCCAGTCCACAGCCCCTCCCACCCAGCCCTCTCCCGCGCGGGGCCCGCGAGCTCCCCACGCTCGGCGCCGCGAGGCCCTCTCTCTCCGCGCCCCGGCCGGCTCCGGCCAACTCGCCCGGCGCCTCCCCTTCCCCGATCCTCCGCCCCCGACCGCCGCGCGCTCCCTCCCTCGCGTCTCCTCCGGGCCCCTCTCTCCTCCGTTCCTCCGCGCTCCCTCCTTCTCCCTCTTCCTCCCTGCTCCCATCCCCCTCTCCCGAGCGCCCTCCCTCCGCCGTCCGCTTTCCTGTGCGAGTCGCCGGACGCGCCGCCCAGCCCGTCCGTCCGCCCGCAGCCCGGCGCCGGGCCGGGGCCTCGGGCCAGGACGCGTTTCGGGGCTGCTGGCTCCGGGGCGGGCTAGGGGCGCGGGGCGCGAGCGGCGGGAGGGCCGGGGGGTCGCGGGCCCCGCCGGGGCCGCG
>NW_026590905.1:459951-521657 GCF_907164565.1 Psammomys obesus | reverse complement strand
CAGCGGGGGCGGGCGGCGCGTTCCGGGCGGGCGGGCGGCCGGGAGGGGAGCGCAAGAGAGCCGATCGGGGCTGCGCGGGGGAGCGGGGCATGGGGGCCGCCCTCCGGGGGGACCGGGGCCGCCGGCGCCGCCGCGGCGACGGCGACTGAAGCCGCGCGGCGAGGAGGGGCGGGGAGTGGCCGCCGCGGTCTCCGGGAGACGCCGGAGCCCGACCGCACTCGCCGCCAGCCAGCCAGCCGTCCCGAGCCGCTCGCAGGTAAGGTCCTCCGCCGCCGGCCCGGGCCGCCCGTGGCTCCCCGCCCCCACCACCCGCCCCTCCCGGCCCCCCCTCCCGCCGCCGCCGCCTCCATTTGTTATTTTCCCGGTCGCCTTCCCTCACTGCGGGCACGACCGGGCCCGAGCCTGGGGGCTCAGGGGGTGGGGCCGCCCGGAGGAGGGACGCGGGCCTGGGAGTCGCGAGCTCGGGAGGTGGGAGGAGGGGGGGAGGGTCTCGGGAGGAGGGCTGACGGGCCGAGCGTCGCCACGACCAGAGCCTAAAGGGGAGGAACGCCGAGGTGGAGACTTGGCGGAGGTAAAACGGGGACTGCCGTGCGGGGTGGTTCGCGGAGATCGGAGAGATGGCAGCGAGGTGGGGCGTGAAGGCTCCAGAAGCCCCACAGGCCCAGAACCCGGGCTCCAGAACCCGGGGTTGCAGATCTTAGGGACAGAGGGAAGTGGGAAAGGGGTGTGGTAGGTGCAGATAAGAGGATTGTAGCAGGGGGTTGAACCTGGGGGATGAAGGACCAGGAGAGGCCCTTCTTTGAGAAGCTGGACCTTTCCTGGGGTGGAAACGGGAAGGCCGTATCTTTTGTGACTCAGTTTTCTTTTCCCCATTCCAGGTCACCTCTGACCCTGTTTTCCTAATCTCAGACCTAGTTACTTCGTGCGGGGGGGGGGGGGGCCGGGTGGCACTGAGGCTTGGCAGTGTGAGTCGTCCTGACACTAACAAGAAAGGCAGGAATCCTGAAGGAAGAATTGGAAGGTTGGGAGGATGGGAAAGAAGAGGGAATTGGGCAATCGTGTAGGCATTCCGAGGAACTGTGACCTCCACCCTCATCCCCAGAGCACTGGCAGCCCCACAGCTGGGCGCTATCCGGGAGGCCTTCGTTACTGCTTTGATCTCAGAGATCTCCCTTTGTGCCTGGGGCAGGTTACCCTAAAGCTCCCTTCCCTGAGGGTACTGTAAGAAGGTCGGAGTTGCTTTGGCAACTAAGGTGGTAATAGAGGCTGCCAGTTGGACCCCTGGGATGGTCTCTTGAGGGGCACTTTTTTCTTTTTTTTTTTTTTTTTTACCCATGTTGTTGCCATGGCAGCGATCCAGTGGGAAGTCCAATAGTATGTAGATTGGGTCTCAGCCTGTAGCCATGTCCAAGGGGCCGTGGGGTTCTGAGAGCTGTCTAAGGGGATACACCCCTTCTCCCCCAGAAGTCTGTTGGAAGAGGTAGCCCTGTTGCTTTCAGGTCATGCCTGCAAGCCTCTACCTGGGTATGGTGGGAAGATGAAAATATTGTTGTTTAAACTATGTGGTCTTGGGCTAGGGGTAGCTCAGTAGTAGTGTTATTTCCTAGTATGCATACATGGGGCCTGGGTTTAAGTTTCAGAACCAAACAATTAAAAAACCAAGTTATATCATCATCATTCTTGTGTCCTCTGCCACCTGTATGTCTTGTAAATGGTTGACTCTTTGAACTGTTTCATTTTCTTGAATTCCTCTTTAGATCTCCTGTCGGTTCTCAGGGTGACCCCCTTCATTCAGCTAATCCTTGGCCTTTTACTTTTCTGAACTTACAGAAATGACAGGGCTCTCCAGGTGTGTCTCAGGTGAGGGTGGCCCAAGGGAGAGGGCTGTGAAAGAGCCTAGAGCAGAGCAGGATGCTGTGGAACAGGAGCCAGGAGACTGAGGTGTGCTTCTGGCTGGACCTGTATGACCTTGGGCAAGCCATTTCTCTCCTCTTTGAGCTTCACCTTCGCTGTATGGTGAGATGGCCTCTGTGGCTCCTTCAGCAGTCCTGGGTTCCAGCAAGGCTCAGGATACCGCATTGTCGTCGCTGGTCTGTGCTTCAGCTGTTGGGCTGGCAGGTCTAAAAAGATAGAGGCTTGTCGTTGATGCTGAAGTACACCCCATAAGCTCTTCCCAGGGAGTCTGTGATGTGGTCTTTTTCTGACATTCTTGCTTATTTGGGAAAAAAAAATAATTATACTCATTTTGTGTATGCAGTGATGCACAAGTGGAAGTCAAAGGGTAACTTGTGTTGAGTCGGTTCTCCTCCACCACGTGGGTCCCATGGTTCCACTCAGGTCATTCATTTTGAACTGGCTACGTAGGGAAATGACCTTGAACTTGTGATCTCCTTGCCTGTACCTTTGAAATCCTGAGATTGCAGGCATGTACCACACCCTGTTTTATAAGGTCCTGGGGATGTAACACAGGGCTTCATGCATGCTAGGCTGGAACCACTGATCTACATCCCTTTCCTCTGCTCATTATGGGCTCTTCTGTTGCCCCATTTCTCTGCCTTCTGAGTTTGGTCTTCCTTGCTTTCCTTTTGCAATAAGGTAATGGAGGCCAGTGTGTGCAATGCGTGCCGTTGTTGTAGTACACAGCAGATGCCTTGTAAGTGCTGGTTAGCGACAGCCTCTAGGCAAGATGGAGTGCCACTTGGTGTTAGAGTACCACCTTACCTATCTATGTTCAGACTTAACTATGATCTGACCCCAACCTCAACTCCATCCCTTCCTCTCCCATTGATGACTGCTTTTCTCTTCCAGAGCTACTCATTGCAAAATTTATCAGATTTCAGCTGATTAAAAAGAAAGGCATACAGTGATTGCTCTGTTCTCCAAGGAACTTTGGTGTATTTTTTGACCTTTCGGATCTTTTAGGATCCAAACTGACTTGGCGAACAGGTTCTGTGATGGGAGGGGATTGGGCATCCTGCTCAAGGGGGCTGATAAAGAGATCAGCCCCAGGAGTCACTGCTGGTCCATTCTTGTTAAGTTTCTTCTGCTCGGCGCTGTTCTTTATTTCCCCTCCACCTCATTTTCCATTTGCAGTTTTATTTTTTGAGAGCGGGTTTCATGAAACTTAGACTGGCCTTGAAATTGCTATTTGCCAAGGGTGGCTGGTGCTGCCTTTACCTGCCAAGTGATAGATTTACAGATATGTGTCACCAGGCCGGGTAATGTGTACCATTCTAAACCCAGTACACAAAACAGCTAGAAAGTGTGGTTATAGCTATAGTTGAAGTAAACAGCTCTACTGGACAAAGCAGCAGTTGAAAGTTTAGACTTAGGACTCTGTCCCATCCATTTTGTGCCCCTTAAAAATAAATTATTGTTTCCTGGAAAGGCTAGACTCACTCATTCCTCACTGCCTGCTTCCATATGGTGCAGGGAGTTGGGCAAAAAGTAATTACTCTGTATTCCTTAGGGAAAATACATGTAGAAATGTCATTCACATTCACCTTCCAACTTAGAATGAGTGGGTAAGTTGAGTCTGTTCTCCTGGTTGGTATCAGGTGATTCAAAGGACCTGCTGAGGCCCGGGGTATGCCTGTAATGCCAGCACTTGACCTCTTCCTACCTCAACAAAACAGTAACAACCAAGAAGACCTGCTGGCATTCACTTGGTTTAAAGGTCACTGACAACAGTACACTTGACTGGGCGAGGTGCTCCTGCAGAAGCCGAGATGGAAGGACCCCGAGTTTGAGGCTTGTACATGGTGTATCGTGTGACCCTGTCTCAAATAAGGACAACAGACCCCATATGTGTGTGTACATGATACTAGAAAAAAGTATGAAAAGGAGAACTATGACAATAGCTTTTTTTAAATTTGTATTTTTTGTTCTTAAAATATCTTACAGGCTAGGGCATGGTGGCACATACTTTTAATCCTAGCTCTCAGGAGGCAGAGGTAAGCACATATCTGTGAGTTCAAGGCCAGCCTGATCTACATAGTGAGACCCTGTCTCAGAGAAAGGGATGAAGAGAGGGAAAGGGGAGAGAAAGGGGGCTGGAGAGATGGCCTAGTGGTTTAGAGTACTTGTTGTTCATGCAGAGACCAAAGTTCTATTCTCAGCTCCCACATGATAGTCACACCATCCTAACTCTAGTTGCAGGGTATCTGCTATCCTCTTCTGATTTCCACAGGGACCAGACACACACATGGCACACATACATGCATTCAGGCAAAACATCCATACATAGAAAATTAAATTTGAAAAATGTATGGGTAGTATTATGGAGTGGTTTGGCTTTTAGCAAGAACTATAAACAAGGACAAGGGCCTGGAAATACAGTTCAGGCTGCTTGCCCGGCGTGCTTGAGGTCCTGGGTTCAGCGCACAGCACCAAGTAAGCCTGTAATCCTAGCACTCGGGGAGTGAAGGCAGCAGGATAAGGGGCTAAAGTGCAGCTAAAAATGGCTGGCTATGGAGACACAGATAGATGGTGATACCCATATCTGTACTGCCAGACACAGGCTATTGATGCCAAGTGAGAGGACAGGTTTAAAATTTGTAAATCTTTTTGTAGTTTTAAATTATTTTGAGTTGGGCCAGGTTGTGGTGAAGCACACCTTTCATCCCAGCACTTGGGAGGCAGGCAGTTCTCTGTGAGTTCGAGGCCAGCCTGGTCTTCAGAGTGAATTCTAGGACACAGAAAACCTTGTTGGGAAGTGCCCCCCCCCCCCCCCCCCCACACACACACACACAAAATTGAGTTCTGGTGTGATGGCTCGCTGGGAAAGGCACTTGCCACAAAGCCTGACAACTTGAGTTTGATCCCGAGGTCCCAGAGAGAGAGGAGAGAACTGACGCTCACAAGTTGACCCCTGACCTCCACACATCATGGCATGTACATACCCTTCCCCTCA
Source organism: Psammomys obesus (assembly GCF_907164565.1). Classification (NCBI taxonomy): domain Eukaryota; kingdom Metazoa; phylum Chordata; class Mammalia; order Rodentia; family Muridae; genus Psammomys; species Psammomys obesus. The sequence continues at coordinate 516,745 of NW_026590905.1, read as the reverse complement.
GTCAGTCAATCAGTCTATTTTGGTTCTGGCCATTGTGAAAGCTTTGACATTTCTTTTACGCACAGGAAACAGCCATGTAGTCATCCCTTGGTATCTGGGTAATTTGCTCCAGTGCACTCCCCATCAAAATGAACATGTGCTCAGGCCCCCTGTCTGTTTATAACTCACATACTCTAACATGTTCTTTGAATCATCTGTAGATTAGGTACAGTAATCAAGTCCATGTAAATGTTTGATAATGGTTACCTGTTCAAAGCCGAGGTCACAAACCATTGTTGCCCCAGCTACCTGCCGGGCAAAGAAGGTAAAAATGGTTAGATGGTGAAAGCTGAAGAGAGGCAGAGGGCCTGTGAAAAGGCTGCGCCCACACTTCATTTCATGCTTGTAGGTGGAGCCAGGTAGTGGCAATGTAGCAGATTCAAATTTTGTTTGGAACTTTCTGGAAATTTTCTTCCAAAATCTTGTCAATCCAGATTGGCTGACTCTATGGGCAAAAACCTGGTAAGTGGAGCCAGGCAGTGGAGGCACACACCTTTAATCCCAGGACGGGGAGGCAGAGGCAGGTGAATTTTTAGGTCAGCCTGGTTTACAGTAGGAGTTCAGGGCTACACAGAGTGGAAAAGGCCAATGACTAGATAATGCATCCTTCTGGGGCTGTCTAAATGTTCTGCAGTTTTGAAGAGACCCAGGTTTGGGGTTGACGTTGGTGAGGCTGTGCTGCTCCTTACTGTAGATGGGACGTGTTTCTGCATCATCTGATGTGAAAAAGATTCTTATCTGTGTGACTAATCTAGGCCTTCTTAGAATTCTCTCTCGACTTCTGAGGAAAGGTTAGAAGAGTGAGCCTGGCCTTTGAAGTCGGATTGCTGAGGGCTTGGTTCTGGGTTTGTTGTCACTGTTCTTCCCTGTGGAAGGTGGGGAAGGTTACGATTCTGAGCCTTGGGTCCCTTTCCTTCTAATGCCCACCTTAGAGTATGTTAGAGATGTTACATAAAATCATTATGTGAAGGGCTTGACACAAAGGAGATATTCAGTAAACTAACACTTAAGCCTCATTTCTTCCTGCTTCTTTGGAATTTGTAAGGCTCTGGAATTCATGAGTACACAAAGGTTTTGTTTTGTGTTTTGAGACAGGGGTTTGCTGTCTAATTCAGCCTGGCTCTGAATGTGTGATGCCTATGCTACAGCCATCTGAGCGCTGGCATTACAGGCACCTACTGCCGCACCAGGCCACAGATCCTCTTTAGGGCTTGTGAAGGGCAGAATCCTGCTGTGTGTTAGGTCGGGGCTCACAGGTACATCTGAATTTTCTGTCTTCCCTAGAGATGAAAGGGAGTGTACTGTAAGAATTTCCTCCCTTAGCTGATGTAGCCTGTGCAGCATGTCACAGCCTCTCGTGGTCCATGCCTCCTGACCCCAGTGCAGCTGACTGTCCCTACTGTTTCTGCTATTGGTGGTTTTTCCTAACAGATTTCACTGAAAACACCCTGCAAGAACCACGTGCCTACAACTGCTTCCCGCTTCCCAGGTCACAACTGTGGGAAGCTTGGAGTACAGCAGATACGTTTCTGTATTCAGCTGCCCAGGCAGAGGAGAATGGGGTCTCCACAGCCTGAAGAATGAAGACACGACAGAATAAAGACTCAGTGAGTAGAAGCTACCGTAAGCAGTATGGCAGCTCCAGGGCAGCGGCAGAGAAGCTAGGAGGGAGGACTGAGAGTGGCGTACAGACACAGTGTGTAGCCTGAAGTTAGGTGCAGCGTAAAAACACTACTTGCAGCTGGGTGTTGTGGTGAACGCCTGTGTGATCCCAGGAGTCTGATCTCTCAGAGGCAGATCTCTGAGAGTTCAAGGCCAGCCTGGTCTATAAAGCAAGTCCAGGACAGCCAAGGCTACACAGAGAAACCCTGTCTTGACAAACCAAAAACAAAACCAAAAAACACTACTTGCATCCATCCTGCCCTCAGATGTCAATGAGGAGTGGACGGAAGAAAGAGGCCCCCGGGCCCCGGGAAGAGCTGAGATCAAGGGGCCGGGCCTCCCCTGGAGGGGTCAGCACATCCAGCAGTGATGGCAAAGCTGAGAAGTCCAGGCAGACAGCCAAGGTATTTTGTCCTCTGGTCCCGTGGGATAAACAGCACTGCAACTGACGGGGTATTCTGGGGGCTTCAGGTCTGCCAGAGACTTGAGGTAGGAGACAGGAGTGTTCTCTCTAACAGAAGGCCCGAATGGAGGAAACCTCTACCCCCAAGGCCAACAAGCAGGGCCGGAGTGAGGAGATCTCAGAGAGTGAAAGTGAGGAGACCAGCGCACCCAAAAAGACCAAAACTGAGGTGAGACCTTGTAGCTGCTGTGACCTGTTCTCTGTCCATTCTTTCTTCAACCTTCTTTTGTGCACCGCTCCTGCTCTGACCTCTGCCTAGAGAGAAAAGTCCTGTCCTGGTGCTTGAGTGACCCTGTCTATAATATGGTAGATAGCTCGTGAAACGTTAGGACAGTAGGGGACAAGGCGGAGCCAGAGGGGACTGGCTGGGTGGGGAAGGTATTATAGCCTCCTTTGTGGAAGGAACAGGTAAGCTATAAGGATGCAAAAAATGGGGCTGGTGGCTTTACCTAGTACTAGTGCTGAGTCCAAGCGCTCAATAAAATCTAAAAGCCGGGCATGGTGTTGAACAGCTCTTACACTAGCATTAGAAGGCGGAGGTAGGAGGATAAAAAATTCAAAGTCAGGCTGCACACCATGGAGCAGGCCTTTAATCCCAGTACTCAGGAGGCACAGGCAGGTGGATCTCTGAGTTCAAGGCCAGCCTGGTCTACAGAGTGAGTTCCAGGAGAGCCAGGGCTACACAGAGGTACCCTATTTCAAAAAAATCAACCCCCTCCCCTCAAATAATCCACACACATTCTGTGCTAAATGGTGAGTTGGAGGTCAGCTGGGCTGTCTGAAACCGTATTTAGGGGGTGGGGTGGGGGTGGAGGGCTTGGAAAGATGGCTCGTGGGTTGAGTGCATTGGCTGTTCTTCCAGAGGAACCTGGTTCAATTCCCAGCACCCACGTGGCAGCTTATAACTGTCTGCAGCTCCAGTTTTAGGGGCTCCAACACCCTCACACAGACATGCATGCAGGCAAAACACCAGTGCACATAAAATAAAAATAAGTCTTTACCAAAAAAAAAAAAAAAAAGAAGAAGAAGAAAGAAAGAAAAGGAAGCCTAGCATTTGGAAATAGCTAAAGGAGGCCTGAGGTGAGAGGGCACATGTGAGTGGCAAGGGTCTGCAGTTAGTGGTGAAGGGACAGTTTGAGATGGGCACTTGAGAAGGAAACACGCTATTAGGGAGCACCTGAGATGTGGGGAGGGAAATGACAGGCTTTGAGCAAGCGTCCCCATCACACTAGCACTGCAGTACCGTGAGGAGGGAATGATTGTGGGAGGTAAGTTCGAATCCTGGGAAACCAGGAAAGGAAAAGAGGAAAGTCAGCTCTCTTCCCTGACAGCAGGAGCTCCCTCGACCACAGTCTCCCTCGGATCTGGACAGCTTGGACGGGCGAAGCATTAACGACGACGGCAGCAGTGACCCTCGAGATATAGATCAGGACAACCGAAGCACATCCCCCAGCATCTACAGCCCTGGAAGTGTGGAGAATGACTCCGATTCGTCTTCTGGCCTGTCCCAAGGCCCAGCCCGGCCCTACCACCCGCCTCCACTCTTTCCTCCTTCCCCTCCACCACCAGACAGCACTCCCCGGCAGCCAGAGCCTGGCTTTGAACCCCACCCTTCTGTGACGCCGACTGGATACCATGCTCCGATGGAGCCCCCCACATCTCGATTATTCCAGGGCCCACCTTCTGGAGCCCCTCCCCCACACCCACAGCTCTATCCTGGGAATGCTGGTGGAGGTGTTCTATCTGGACCCCCCATGGGTCCCAAAGGGGGAGCAGCTGCCTCCTCAGTGGGTGCCCCTAGTGGAGGCAAGCAGCACCCCCCGCCCACCACCCCAATTCCAATATCAAGCTCTGGAGCCAGTGGTGCTCCTCCAACAAAGCCGCCCAGTGCGCCAGTGGGTGGTGGGAACTTGCCTTCTGCTCCACCGCCAGCCACTTTTCCCCATGTGACACCAAACCTGCCTCCTCCGCCTGCCCTGAGACCCCTCAACAATGCCTCGGCCTCCCCTCCTGGCATGGGGGCTCAGCCAATCCCTGGGCATCTGCCCTCTCCCCATAACATGGGGCAGGGCATGAGTGGACTTCCTCCTGGCCCAGAGAAGGGGCCAACCCTGGCTCCCTCACCCCACCCTTTGCCTCCAGCTTCTTCCTCTGCCCCTGGGCCCCCAATGCGGTATCCGTATTCAGCCTCCAGTAGCTCGGCAGCAGCTGCTTCTAGTTCCTCCTCCTCGGCCTCCCAGTACCCAGCTTCCCAGGCCCTGCCCAGTTATCCTCATTCCTTCCCTCCACCAACAAGTATGTCTGTCTCTAACCAGCCACCCAAGTATACCCAGCCCTCTCTCCCATCCCAGGCCGTGTGGAGCCAGGGTCCACCGCCGCCTCCTCCCTATGGCCGCCTCTTGGCCAACACCACCACCCATCCAGGCCCTTTCCCTCCTACTGGGGGTCAGTCCACAGCCCACCCACCAGCCCCCACACATCATCATCACCAGCAGCAGCAGCAGCAGCAGCAACATCATGGAAACTCTGGGCCCCCTCCACCTGGAGCGTATCCTCATCCCCTAGAGAGCAGTAGCTCCCATCATGCGCACCCTTACAACATGTCACCCTCCCTGGGGTCTTTGAGGCCCTACCCACCAGGACCAGCACACCTGCCCCCACCTCATGGCCAGGTGTCCTATAGCCAAGCAGGTCCCAATGGTCCCCCGGTTTCCTCCTCTTCCAACTCCTCCGGCTCTTCCTCTCAAGCCTCCTATTCATGCTCACACCCCTCCTCCTCCTCCCAGGGGCCCCAAGGGTCATCCTACCCCTTCCCACCAGTTCCTCCAGTCACCACCTCTTCAGCTACTCTTTCCACTGTCATCGCCACCGTGGCTTCCTCGCCAGCAGGCTACAAGACGGCCTCACCACCTGGGCCCCCTCAGTACAGCAAGAGAGCCCCGTCCCCAGGGTCCTACAAGACAGCCACCCCGCCTGGATACAAACCAGGGTCACCGCCGTCCTTCAGAACAGGGACCCCACCTGGCTATCGAGGCACCTCTCCGCCAGCAGGCCCAGGGACCTTCAAACCAGGCTCGCCCACCGTGGGGCCGGGGCCCCTGCCACCTGCGGGGCCTTCGAGTTTGTCGTCTCAGCCTCCACCAACCGCGGCCCCGGCTACAGGGCCGCCCCTGACTGCCACGCAGATCAAACAGGAGCCAGCCGAAGAGTATGAAGCGCCCGAGAGCCCGGTGCCCCCGGCCCGCAGCCCCTCGCCCCCTCCCAAGGTGGTGGATGTGCCCAGCCACGCCAGCCAGTCAGCCAGGTGAGCAACCGCGGGCCCTAGGGCGGGTGGGTCTAGAAGCGGAAGACGGAAGGGGACGGCAGGGGCCTTGCGTTCGTGTTTCACCGCGCTACTAGATTCGGAGACTGGCGGGGGGCTGCTTTCGAGGCTCGGCCTCACAGTTCCGCCCCCGGCAGGTTCAATAAGCACCTGGACCGTGGCTTCAACTCGTGCGCGCGCAGCGACCTGTACTTCGTGCCGCTGGAGGGCTCCAAGCTGGCCAAGAAGCGCGCCGACCTGGTGGAGAAAGTGCGGCGCGAGGCCGAGCAGCGCGCGCGCGAGGAGAAGGAGCGCGAGCGCGAGCGGGAACGCGAAAAGGAGCGCGAGCGCGAGAAAGAGCGCGAGCTGGAGCGCAGCGTGGTGAGTGCGTCACAAGGTGCGCCGCGCGCTTCTCCCGCTGCCGGGCTGATCGGAGCCCAGGCGCTTCGCCACCTGGCGGAGGGGAGGAGCCACTGCAGCCCCGGAAGCTCAGGCTCCCAGGCAGAAGAAAAAGAAAGCCGGGGTGGGGTGAGGCATTTTGGTTTTGGACCACTGACTGACACAGAAGGGCAACCTGGGGCCAGCAACTGTTTCCGTATCTGCTATTTTGACTCCACCTCTTTCTGTATCCTGCAGAAGTTGGCCCAGGAGGGCCGTGCTCCAGTGGAGTGCCCTTCTCTGGGTCCAGTGCCCCATCGGCCTCCCTTTGAGCCTGGCAGCGCTGTGGCTACGGTGCCCCCTTACCTGGGTCCTGATACTCCAGCCCTGCGCACTCTCAGTGAATATGCTCGACCTCATGTCATGTCTCCTGGCAATCGCAACCACCCATTCTATGTGCCCTTGGGGGCAGTGGACCCGGGGCTTCTGGGTTACAATGTCCCAGCCCTGTACAGCAGCGACCCGGCTGCCCGAGAACGGGAGCGGGAAGCCCGTGAACGTGACCTCCGTGACAGGCTCAAGCCTGGCTTTGAGGTGAAGCCCAGTGAGCTGGAACCCCTACATGGGGTCCCCGGGCCAGGCCTGGATCCCTTCCCCAGACACGGGGGCCTGGCTCTACAGCCGGGGCCTCCTGGCCTGCATCCTTTCCCTTTTCATCCGAGTCTGGGACCCCTGGAGCGAGAACGGCTAGCGCTGGCAGCCGGGCCAGCCCTGCGTCCTGACATGTCTTATGCTGAGCGGCTGGCAGCTGAAAGGCAGCATGCAGAAAGGGTGGCAGCCCTTGGCAATGACCCACTGGCCCGGCTGCAGATGCTCAACGTGACTCCCCATCACCACCAGCACTCCCACATCCACTCTCACCTTCACCTGCACCAGCAGGACGCCATCCACGCGGGTAAGACACTCTATCTCCTGCCTTGGACTATGGCTCCACCGTATCCCTTAACGTTCTTCCGTTCCTCTAGCCAGAGCTTCCCCCTCCTAGGTCTGACCTCAGTCACACTCTCCTGAGAGTACTTTTCTGATCTTTGCTTCCTTGACTTTTCCTTCAAACCAAGCTGGAGCCTTTTGAAGGACAACCACCTTCTCTGTCTTCCTATCCTCGTTCTCCCAGCTGCTCCCATTTCAAAGTTCTTGTTTCTCTGTACCAATCTTGTTTGTTGCCAGCATCTCCTTTCCTCATATCTAGGGGTCTTCTGTGTTTCTGTCCATCTATAGATTTTAGACTTTTTAGGAAAGCCCATATAACTTTGGTTTGGATGCCATAAGCAATATTGAACTTTATGCACTGTCTTATTAGGGTGCTTCTAGCTCAGAACACTTCCTGGTTGGCCTTAGACTTGTTCGTTTTGAGTTCTTTGTTTCTTCTCATCTTCCTCCCTCATTAGAGCATTTATTTATTTTACTAAGTATACAAAACAACAGGCTTTTGGTATTTTTGTTTTTGTTTTTGAGACAACAGGGTTTCTCTGTGTAGCCTTGGCTGTCCTGGACTTGCTTTGAAGACCAGGCTGGTCTCAAACTCAGAGATCCACCTGCGTCTGCCTCCCAGAGTGCTGGGATTACAGGTGTGCACCACCATGACTGGGTGGCTTTTGGCATTTTTATACATCGCCCTCTGTTCATATTCAACCCACTTCTTAATATTTCTTCCTGTTTCACTTCTTAAACTTAAAAAAAAAAGTTTTCCTAAATTTATTCTTCATCCCTTCAGAGTAATCCACTCTTTTCTTTGTTCGTGAGAGCTGTCTGTTAACTGTAATCTCCTGTCTTCCTCATCTGTGGCTCCAGAGTTTCTTCTGTCCACCTCGGAGGGTCTCTAGCCCTTCTGTTCTGTCTTCATTCCGCTTTGGATCCCTAGTGTCTGTCTTTTCACAGGGGGAATCCCTCTACCCCAATGCATGCTTGTCCCTACCCCTGCCTTCTGGTGACACCATCCTCTTCTCTGCTCTCCAGCCTCCGCCTCGGTGCACCCTCTCATTGACCCCCTGGCCTCAGGGTCTCACCTTACCCGGATCCCCTACCCAGCTGGGACCCTCCCTAATCCCCTTCTTCCTCACCCTCTGCACGAGAACGAAGTTCTTCGTCACCAGCTCTTTGGTAAGGATGGAGGTTGGGGTGGAGAGGCTCAAGTGAGGGAAGGCCAGAACAGAGGGACGTGGGTGGTGGAACGGGCTGAGTGGAGTTTGGAGAGAGCCGTGTACAGCTAAGTTAGAAACAGAGAAGCGGAGGTCCTTGTACAAGAGCCTCAGTTCTAGGGCCAGACAAAGCGGCTGGACTTCTGATTTCGTCCCACCACTGGCAGACTCTGGATAGGTGGTGTGGCTTTACGTTTTCGCCTTAGCTTCCTTTGTCTGCCCGGAGAGTGGCTGGCTGTCCCCGCCAGTCATCAGTCATACTCTTGTGGTTTCTTCTCACAGCTGCCCCTTACCGGGACCTGCCGGCCTCCCTTTCTGCTCCCATGTCAGCAGCTCATCAGCTGCAGGCCATGCACGCACAGTCGGCAGAGCTGCAGCGCTTGGCGCTGGAACAGCAGCAGTGGCTACACGCCCATCACCCGTTGCACAGCGTGCCACTCCCTGCGCAGGAAGACTACTACAGGTACTGAGGTTACCCCTGGAGCACAAGGGGAGCTGGGTGCAACATGGTACGGCCCTTTCTCCGTCTCCTCTCTGTGATGTGTTGCCTCTTACCTAGTCACCTGAAGAAGGAAAGCGACAAGCCGCTGTAGAGCCTGCCATCCAGAGAGCACCCGCTGCTCCTTCATCCAGACCTTGGAGGACCCTCCCCCAACCTTTTGACCTACCCCCCACCCACCCCAGCCGAGGAGAGGGTGCTGCCCCCCTGCAGAGTCTCTGCAGCTGGGCAGAGGGAGGGAGGGAAGAAGGGACAGACAGGGCCAAGGCCCTGGGTTGTGTACAGAGGTGGGAAGTGGCAAGGGTGGGGACGGAAAGTGCACAGTATCTTGGACCGGATCCCTCTTCCCATCCCCTGCCTTTCTTCTCCTCTATGCCCAATCGTCGCTGGCCACCGCGCCTCCCCTAACCTGTTGGTGTGATTATTTCATCTGTTAGATGTGGCTGTTTTGCGTAGCATTGTGTGCCGCCCCTGCCCCACCCCTGTGTGTGCACCCCTCGGCGATGCGTGCCCCCTGCCCGCCCCACATTAATAATTTATATATATAAATATCTATATGATGCTCTTTAAAAAAAAACATCCTGACCAAAACCAAACAAACAAAAGCATCCTCACGGTTCCCCAGGAGTGTGTCTGTGGCTTGTTTTTTGGGGGGTGTGGATCTGGAGGGGTGGGAAGGGCGAGAGAGCTCTGGTTGTTGTGGGGGAAGTGGGGAGGGATGGGGTTTTCTGACGGGAACTGAGGAGTTGGATTCTCAGCTGTGCTTAGGGGGGGGCGGTGCCCCATACTAGGTCCTTGACTTCGACCCAGATGGCGAAGGTAAAGCAGCTGAGGTCTTTCAGAGCAAGATCAGGCCCACAACAAGCATGGCCAAATCTAAACACTGCTCAGACTGATAGTACTTACGTCCCTGAGCTAACGTGCCACCAGAGTGCCCCGGAAACAAAAGTTTCAGAAATCTGACTCCATTTCCATAGCATCGCTAGATAAATGGTTTTGAAACAGTTGAATTTGCATCATTTCAAGTAGGCCAATATAAGATTAATATTCCTTTTTTCTTCCAAGATTTATTTTTAATTATGTGTATGGGTCCGTATCTGTACTCATGAATGCAAGGGCCCAACGGAGGCCACAAGGTGTGGGATCCCCTGTAGCCTGAATTATAGCAGTTGAGAATTGCCAGGCAGGGTGGTTCATTTTTGCAACTCTTTTTTTTTTTTGTTCTTCTCGTATTTCGAGACAGGGTTTGTCTCTGTGGCCCTGGCTGTCCAGGACTCGCTTTGTTGAATAGGCTGGCCTCGAACTCACGTAAATCCGCCTGCCTCTGCCTCCCCGAGTGCTGGGATTGAAGGCTTGCATGCCCGACTCCCTTTATTTTTAATGAGGCGGGGGTGGGGGGGAGTTGCCCTCAGAGCATTGAACTTGAAGTGGTTCAAGGCCTGACGTTCTGGAGTCCTTGCAGTTTGCGGAGGAGATGGATGGGTGACGAGAGCCGGTAAGGATAAGACCACGAGGCATCGGGCCACACCGCCCACGACTCCAAGCTTTCATTACTGCGAAGCCTTATTTTCGCCCTTAACAACGAGGCGACTGCGATTGGCTGCTCTCAGCCAATCAGGCGCCGGCTCATTTGCATAGCCTCCATCCCGGGGTCGCAAACTCAAGAAACGACCGGTTTTAGCAGTCTTCCAGGGTATCATCCACCGGGCCGGGTACCAAAATGTGCCTCGTCACTCACACGTTAGCAGGAGGCTGGGGAGACGCCCCCCCGGGTCTCACCCTCACCGAAAGTGGAGTCTGGGTCGGTCCCGGGCTCGCCGCAGCGCCACTTCCGCAAAGTGTTACAGCTCTTTTAGAATTTGTCCAGCAGGTTTTCTGACTCGCGTCGGAAAACCCCTCCACCTCCCTGTGTCCAAAAAGCAGCCAGCGGGTGCGCAGCCGCCCTCGGCCCCGCGGGGGTCCTCGGGGAAGCGCGTGTGTGTGCGTGTGTGTCAGGGCCGCGCTCGCCCAGCCACTTCCGCCTCCCTCCTTTCCGCCTCCGCCGGCCCGGCAGCCGCTCCGCTGTTCCCACCACCCGACCAGCATCCCATGGCGTCTGCCTCGGCCCAGCCCGTGGCCCTGAGCGCAGAGCAGGCCAAGGGTGAGGAGCCCAGCCTGGGCGTGGGCCGCCTCTAGGGGAGGGCGCAGTACTGTGCTTCCCTTCTCCAAGTGGGGTCCCCTCGCCCAGCAGGGACCAGGGTCGGGAGGACGAGCTTTTCGGGTTGCTGACGAGGCCTCGGGCCGCTAACCTCCAACCCCTTCCCCCCCCCCCCCCTTTCCCTCCTCCGGCCTCTCCGGGATGCTTCCGTCTCGCAGTGGTCCTGGCGGAGGTGATCCAGGCGTTCTCGGCCCCGGAGAACGCCGTGCGCATGGACGAGGCCAGAGACAATGCGTGCAACGACATGGGCAAGATGCTGCAGTTCGTGCTGCCCGTGGCCACGCAGATCCAGCAGGAGGTTATTAAAGCCTACGGCTTCAGCTGCGACGGGGAAGGTGGGTCCCGCATGGCACGGCGGAGGGACGCACTGGGGGTGGGGCGCATGATCGGGGGGAGGAGGGGACCCTGAGTCGATCTCTCTCTCTCGCCACAGGGCGGCAGTCACAGCAAACGCTGGCACTCAGAGCCTAACCTGAGCACTTTTTTTTTTTTCTTCTTCCCTCTTTTAAAGTTCTGCCTCTGAACTCCAAGCCTTCCGCCGGGCAAGCTCTCCACGACTGAGCTACATCCACCTAGCTCTTGAAACAGTGTCTCACTAAGTTGCCCAGACTGGCCTTGAACCAGACACTCTCCTTTATCTGCCTTTTGAGTAGGTGCTGTTACAGGCTTGACTCACCAAGCCCGGCTCTAACTTGAACTCTTTGTCTGCCTGTCAGCAGGCTTCTGCAAGGAATTTTGGTTAGTAGTTTTGGTGGTAGAGGTTGAGTTCTCTTCCCGAGGACATGTGTTCATTGGTTGATTTGGCCTAGCTAGCCAGGGGCTGCTTGGGACTACCTGGGAATCTCACTCAGATTCAGACTGCTAAACATGGTTCACCTGAGAGTGAAAATCGTAATTTTTTTTTTTTTTTTTTTTGAGACAGAATTTCTCTGTGTAGCCCTGGCTGTCCTGGAACTCGCTCTGGAGACCAGGCTGGCCCTGAACTCACAGAGATGCACCTGTCTCTGTCTCTCAAGTGCTGGGATTAAAGGCGTGTGTCACCATGCCCTGCTGCTTTAGGGCATTTACTTATTGTGTTCAGATGTGCCTAGTAAAAACTGGAGAGGGGCTGACCGAAGCCACGCAGGACAACTGTCTTCTTTTGCAGATGGCTGCCTGGTTAAGAGACGTACTCTGGGGGCCGGAGAAATGGTTCAGCGGTTAAGAGCACTGACTGCTCTTCCAGAGGACCCGGGTTCAATTCCCAGTCACCCACATGGCAGCTCACAACTATCTTTAACTCTCAGAGCTGACACCCTACCCTCATACAGACATAAATGCAGGCTAAACACCAATGCACCTTAAGTAAAAATAAATAAGTAAAAAAAAAAAAAAAAACAAAGAGAGAGAGAGAGAGAGAGAGAGAGAGAGAGAGAGAGAGATAGAGATGTACTCTGGAGAACGTTCCCTGCCTTGGCATGCTGGTCTGCCCCAGCGTGGGTTGACTTGCTTTCTCTTGCAGGTGTCCTTAAGTTTGCCCGCCTGGTCAAGTCTTACGAAGCCCAGGATCCCGAGATTGCCAGCCTGTCCGGCAAGCTGAAAGCCCTGTTCCTGCCACCCATGACACTGCCGCCCCACGGGCCTGCTTCTGGCAGCAGTGTGGCTGCTTCCTGACCTGGTCCTCTGCTAGGGAAGAAGCTCTGTGTCCCCAGGACAATAAACACAAACCTGCTTGTGACTAATCTTCCGTGTCAGTCATTTGTAGTCCCAACTACCCCCGCTGGTTGCCGCCAGAGTCCCTTTGACCTTTCCCCTCCTTCAGGTCCTTGGTAAATACTCTCTGCTGGGATCCACCGGCTCTCATGAGCCCCAGACTCCTCCTCTCCGTGTGGGAGGCTAAACGGGCCCCTTGGCACCCTGGGAGGTTTGCTCACAAAGGTGGTACCTCCTACAAGCAGTGGGCTTCAATGGTTTTTCTTTGGGCCTTCTCCTCTCCAGCATCTGAGAGGCGCTCTGCAGGGGGCGGTCCCTTGGCTCGGGTTACTTCCTGGTCTCTGCCTCTACCCGCCCTCCTGCTGCTCTGTCAGGTTGAACTCCAGGTGGAGCAGCAGGGGGCCCCTCCCTTCCCAGAGAAGTAGGCCCTGGCAGGCCTCTGGGGAATCTGGCTATGGTGGGCCGTCTCCGGCCAGCCCCACCCCGGCTGTCCTTCCCTCAGAGACCCGCAGTCTAGGGGCTTGCCCTCGAAGTGCCATTGGTTGGACAGACTACTGGACAGAGGAGGAAGTGGCTGAGCACCGGAATATTCTTCCTGAAGGTCTGGATCCCTGAACAGCTGTGCCACTCCAGCGGCCCCGCCCCCCACCGCCCCTGCCTGTGACTTCCCCCACTCCTCCCGGGAGATGCTGTCCCGAGGGTAAGTCCCCTGCACCACCTGTGTCCTCCAGACTCCTGTTAGTCTGGGTGGAAGGGCATTCATTATTCACACTCTCAACCAGCATGCTGCCATAAACATTCTGCCACCACCATCACCCCCTGCCCTGAGTCGATTTCCTGTCCCTGCGACCTCTCTATACTACAAGATACAGGACCTCCAGGCCTATTCATATCCCTCTGCCTCGTCTTTCTCCCTCTTGCCCTCAACCCTGGATGTGTATCTTTTCTCACTTTTAGCCACTGGCCTGTGGTCTTCTGCTTCTGCCTCCTGCCTAGGACCTGTCCTGGCCCTGGTTAGTTGGCATCACCTCAGACATGACAAGTCTGAAGGCACATCTGAGAAAGTTCTCCCACTCGTAGGCAACCCCCTTCCCTAACTTCTGAGCCTTGGTTCTGTTGTGTCCGTTCAGGGAGCAGACTTTGCAAGACAAATGGTGAGCATCCACGGGTGGGCGGTACTGATGATAAGATGTTGGTATATGAGCCTGGATGAGGCAGACATCTCTGTTCATCTCATGCTCTAGCCGGAGATGACAGAATGAATAAATAGGCAATCAATAACTAGGATTATTTTAGCTGGCTGAAGTATTAACTAATGCTCAGAAAAGGAAACAGCTTAAGGCGCTAGTAAGGGATGTATGCTGGAGATGTAACTGGCTGAAGGTGGCAGGGAGGGCTTCCAGAGGAGGTGCCATTTGAGCTGAGACCTAGGGCTGACACAGAGGCAGCCATGTTGTGCTCAACAGTCAAGCACCACCCCAGGCAGAAATAGCAAGTGTGAAGCCTTGGCTTGGGGATGAATTGGCAAAGGACGGTGTGTTTACTCCAGAGGGAAGCCGTGGGGATGAAAGAGAGCCTAGACTTTGGTGAGGTTTTGATATTGTAGTGATTCGTGGGTTGTTTGCACGGGGTCCTGCTCCAGTGACCCTTTCTGTTTGTACTCTTCCTCCACTGTATACCTTGTCGCTGTCATCCTGCAGGGGTGGTACTGAGTCTTCCCATCTGGCTTGGCATCTCCCAGTATGGAGCCTCTCTTGGTTCTTCAGCCTAGACTTGCAGGACCTCTGCGGCTGGGGTCCACTCCCCCTGTATGATTTGGTTCAGCTGCGTTGATTGGCTCCCACTGAGCAAACCACCTCTTATGCATACCACCTGCCCATGGGGGTTACCGGCTCCCTCCATCTCCCAGCATGCTTTGCTGGGCCAGACATCCCCTTTCAACCTGCTATGGCAGGGCTGGAGAGATGGCTCAGCGATTAAGACCACTGGCTGGTGTTCCTAGAGGTCCTGAGTTCAATTCCCAGCATCTACACTATGGCTCACAACCATCTGTAATGGAATCTGATTCCTTCTTCTGCTGTGCATGGAAACAGTGTTCATATATATAAATAAATAAATCTTAAACAAAACAAAACAAAAACCTGCTGTGACAGACAAATCTCTGGCCCCAGACAGCTTTGGCTTTTTTTTTTTTTTACCTTCCCACTCACTACTCACTCAAAGCTTGTGACTTTGGACAAGTTACTTAACTTGTCTGAGTTTTCACTTTTGTTTCTAAAATTGGGATAGTAACAAGTAAGCAGTGTTGTCATGAAAATGAACAATAATACGATTGTCTCAGCTGGGTGTAGCGGTGCATGACAATGCTAGGGAGGCTGAGTTTGAGGAGCTTGAGTTTGAGGCTAGCCTGGGCCACATAGAAGCTCCTGTCTAAATAAACAGATAACAAAGACAAAGATTAGGGTTATTGCCTAACAGGCAAAAATCCTGAGTTTGGCAAGGCAGTGGTGGCGCACACCTGTAATCCCAGCACTGAGGAGGCAGAGGCAGGCGGATCTCTCAGTTCGAGGCCAGCCTGGTCTACAGAGAGAGTTCCAGGACAGCCACGGCTTACCTAGAGAAAGAAAACAGTCATTTGTCAGTGTCCATGGGGGACAGATTCCAGATCGAAAGCAAACTGTCCGGATGTATTTGCATGGGACCTGCGCATGTACTAATGCACATTTCCTCATCTCTGCATGCCTAATACAATGTAAACGCTATGCAAATAATGACATTGTCTTATTGAGGATATTATGGCGAGGAAGAAAGGTCTGCACCTGTCCGGTAGAAGTATGCTTTTTGTCTGTAGTTGGCCGAACCTGCAGAGGCAAAATCAGAAGTCATACAATACTGTAAACGTTAAAGCTGAGGACATGAGACCATCCCACTTAAAAGTTACCTTAGGTGGGGGTGAGCTCTCAGTACCGGCATGGACCTCCACATTTGGCCTTTTGTCCCAGGCTTTAGCCTCCTGAATACTGGGGTTATAGGCATGAGCCACCACCTGGTTGCATTACTAACTCTTTAGGTCTGAATTTAGGAAATCTTGTGACACTCACTGGTCAGGTGGCAATTGCAAGGCTCAGAACAGTCTAATAGCTGAATAATGGTTGTATGTCATCTTTGGTAACCCAGGACCTGTCTTCCCTGCATCGGGATTGATCTCGATGTGTTCTTTTATCTTTTGCTTCCCAAAGGAATTTCTTTCTCTTATACACACCAGGCATTTGCATTTAGGACTGTCTGCCTCCTTGAGCCTGCTTAAAACAAAGACAGAAATTCCTACATCCGTAGGTGATCAAAGGCTCAAATGGGATTGTTGTGTATGTTGTCCTGATGCTCTGACGCTTCCTAATGCTGGAGCCTCGCCTCTTGGAGGGTTGTCATTATTTTCCTGCCAGAGGGCAGGAAGAGTGCTCCTTCCTATTGGAGCGCCTCGCTTTCTGGCTTGACACCCTTTAGATACACTTCAAGGGTCTGGAGTTTGAGGTGCCACCATGTAGGCTTAACTCTGGTGGTGAGGGTCCTGGTCTCCTGCAGTCAGTGGAGTGCTAAGCGGCTCCCTGGGACTTCCTGTGGTCCCTGTTGTGTTGGGGTTCTGCCCCAGCAGAGCGTACGTACGAATGGACTCAGAGGATGGGGTGCGTGGGAGTTGTGCTTCTCTAACAGGTCAGGCTTTCGCGTGTCTGTGTGCAGGGCAGACCTGGAAACATCCACGTAGCCAGGCCTGTGTAAGTGTACACGTGAGTGTTTCACCGGGCGCCTCTCTGGGTTGGACCCTGAGGGTTGGGATGGGGTCAAGCTAGGATGCTGGTGATCTCCCCTGCTGGCACCAACTGTGCCTGTGCTCCTCCTGACCCTCAGGGTGATCTGAGTCCATGGCGTTCCAGATATTTTATAGTGTAATATCTAAGCATACAAATTCCCCGATGGTATTAGCAAGAAGAGAAAGCCCAAAAGGGGGGTGAGAGGGAGGGAGGGGGATAGGTTAAGAGATATTTGATGTTTTCAAGAATGATAAAGTATTTGTTGTAGAGTGTTAAATTTTAAAATAATAAGGATAGTAAAAACCTACCAGGGTCTTGCTATGTATCCCTGGCTGGCCTAGAACTCTTTATGAAGCTCAGGCTGGCTTCAAACATGTACTCATTCTTTTGCCTCTGTCTTCAAGTGCCACTGCACCCAGCAAGACTGTTGGGATGAAGCCCAGGGCTTCCTAAGAACTAAGCAAGAATTTTACTCAAAGCCGCACTGTAGCCCTTGTCGGGTTTTTATATTCTCTTGGTTTTCCTATTTTTGTTTGTTTGTCCTATTTTTTTTTTTGAGATATGACATCTACACTGTGAATAAATATTAAGCATACTACTAACTCTACACTTACTCATGAATTGACTGGGTTTGTTGCAGAAGCAGAACCAAGGACCTTATGCTATCCCTGAGCTACACCTCAGGCGTCATACAGTTTTTAAAAGGGGTAAGGGAGCCAGATGTGGTGGCAATGCCTATACTCCCAGCTACTGGAGAGGCTGAGGCAGGAGGACTACAGGTGCAAGGCTACAGAGCGGGTTCCAGATTAGCCTGAGCAACTTAGTGAGACCCTGTCTCAAAATGAAAAAGGAAAGAAAGAGATGGAGATGTAGCTCAGTGGTAGAGCATTAGCCCAGCATGTTTGAGGTCCTCAGTTCAGGCCCTAGGACTGCAAAAATCTAAAGGGAGTAAAATGAGTAAGAAAAAGAAATAGGATGGAAGGTGTGCCTCAAGTGGTGCTTGCCACGCATGTTAAAGGGACTGGGTGCTCTCTCTTTGGAAACAGGGTTTCACACTGTGTAGCCCTGGCTGCCCTCCTGGAACTCACTCTGTAGACCAGGCTGGCCTCAAACACACAGAGATCTGCCTGCCTCTGCCTCCCAAGTACTGGAACTAAAGGCATGTGCCATCACGCTTGGCTAGGACCAGGGTTCTGATTCTAGTATGACAAAAATATCAAAACACCACAAACAAACAAACAAACAAACAAAAAACTCCTAAAGGCTATAAGGGACTCTGTCTCAGCTCTGTTCCCCAGCAACCAACATTCCTCCCTAAGGAAGACACCAACAGGAAACTTTCGAGAATCTTCTGTGGGGCGGCTTGTTTTCCCTCTGGTCTTGGCCTTGGTAGTGTTTGCAGTTTTTGTATCCATACTGGGGGTTACATACACAGGGCATCTTCGGCCTTTGCAGGCTGAGAGCTGCTAAAGGCTACCATCCCTGTGAGCATCTGCCATTGTTGCAATCTTGGCCACCAACTCTGACCTCCAGGAGATAACCCCCAGCTCCACCCCCACCTCCACCCTCACCCCAACTCAAGAGTCAGAGTATAGGAAAGAGGCCTATAAACAGATAGTCCTACAAGTGAAAAAGGCCCACAACTGACAACGCTATGTGAGTTGTGTTGGAGGGGCCCTCTGATGCGTTAGTATCTCCTTTGGACAAGGAGTCTATTGTTCAAGGGACTACTGTTCTTTGGATCCCCAGGATTATCAGGCAATCCTTAAAGATCATTGGCTTTGAAACTATTTGGGTCTGAATACCGCAGCTTACTAAGCGTAAGGCTTCCGGGGGGGGGGGGCAATTCCTCAAACTTCTCAGCCTCAGTTTCCTTGCCTGTAAAATGGGGATAAAGACAGTGCCTGCGCAATGGTGACGAGGCTGTGCTGAGGCGGTGTGTGGCACAGGAGGCATGCAAATGACCTTGTAGCAATGAGTCTGGCATGTGGCAACACTCCATTAAGTGACAGTGTCCCTGCACGCCACCCTTGTCAGAGCGTGCCAGAGGATGCTGAGTAGAAGCAGCTGGTGGAGGAGGAAGGGATGACCTGATGACCGCGGGGATTCACGGGGTGCGAATCTTGACCTGGAGGGGCCGAGAGGCACACGCAAGTGTCCTTGCTTCTTGAGTGGCGCATGAACACTGCCACGCTCCTGTGCCTTTGATGGCACACTGTGGGAAGTGGGCCCTCCCCCACCCTGCCACCCTTCTGCTTCTCTTCCCTTGCTCTGAAAAGAGAAGTACACGAGTGAGTTCCCCCAAGGGGTCGGCCGCGCCCCTTCCTGTCTCCGCCCTGCTGGCTGCCCCAGGCCAGTAGACTGGTAGCCCGGGAGCAGGACAGCAGGTTGGCGCTGAAGGAGGCCTGGGCTCTGAGAGCCTTACTTGAGGCTCAGCCCTAGAGTTTTTCGTGTGCCTGCCCAGACCAGGCTGTTCCCTCCACATTTTCTGCAGCCAACCCAGCAAGAGCCCAGGATGGTGAGGTAAGGGTCTGGGACCCCTGGAAGGTAGGATGCAAGGGTGGCCTGGAGCCCGGGGGACATTACCTCACCATCCTGTGCACCCATAGGTGGTTTCACCGCGACCTCAGTGGGCCTGATGCAGAGACCTTGCTCAAGGGCCGGGGAGTCCCTGGGAGCTTCCTGGCCCGTCCCAGTCGCAAGAATCAGGGGGACTTCTCCCTCTCAGTCAGGTGGGTACCCCCTCCCTGCGCTCTGGCAGCGCATTGCGTGGGTCCTGAGCATTCTTGGGGTCCCCGGGGTTGTGTTGCCTCCTCGTGTTGTATTGCTTCCTTTCTGTCCCTTGCCTGTAGCCCTGGCATGTCCCCATGACTGCCTATGCCCACCCCATGCCTCGGTTCCCTCAAGTTCAGGCCCCTGTCCCCCAGCCCACCCCATGTATGCTCCTGTGCCTGTTACCTTTCAGGGTGGATGACCAGGTGACCCATATTCGGATCCAGAACTCGGGGGACTTCTATGACCTCTATGGAGGGGAGAAGTTTGCGACGCTGACAGAGCTGGTGGAGTATTACACCCAGCAGCAGGGCATCCTGCAGGACCGTGATGGCACCATCATCCACCTCAAGTACCCGCTGAACTGCTCGGACCCCACCAGCGAGAGGTGAGGGGCATTGCAGGCTGGCCCTCTCCTTTGAGATAAGTGTAAAGGAGGTGAGCACTCAACCCGGGTGACCTTCTGCTCACGGTCCGTTCCTTATCACCTCTTTTCCACTCCTGTTATAGCCCAGGCTCTGAGCCTTTTTTCCTCCATAGCCTGATGATTCCCATAGCTAACCAATCCCCTGTCCCCCGAGGAAGCAAGGGAAGGGCACCCCATTGCTTTTCTGCAGGGTTCCTGCTGCCTAGCAACTTGGTCCTGAGAGTGACAGAGAGGCACCCCTTGTGGCTGGTGTTCCCCATCAGGTTGGCCCTATTACTAGAAAGCTCTTTCTTCTATGGAACCCTGTTTCCTTCCTCCAGCTCTCCACACGGTCTGGGGCTCTAGGTGTCTGACATTAATAGTTAATAAAGTCTCGGAGGCCCTCTGTTCCTGGGACACTCAGGGACTTATCTCAGCAACACGCTGAGGTGGGGCTGGACAGAGCTTGGTTGAAGCAAAGTCCCTGCTGTGGTCACAGGGGTAGAGGGACCCAGGCTTACCTGGCTCAAGGAAACAGGACACCCCCACCCCCACCAGTGCTACAAAGACATGATCCCTGTAGCTGGGCAGGCTGTTCTCCTGTAGTCTCCTCAGAGCATGAACGAGGGGTAGGTACTTAGATAGATGTCCCTCCTTCCACTGAGGCTCGTCTGTGCAGCCTGGTAACTGACAGCTCCTGTTAAAATGAAGGGCGGTGGGACGACGCTGGGGCTTTTTTAATGGGCTCCTGAGGGCCCATGCCAACGTGTTCTTAACCTGTATTTGTGTATTTATTGTTGAAATGATTCTAAACCTCCATCTCCCCAATCCCTTAGCCTTTGCTGGGGCCGAATGTGCTTTGCCACTGAGTTGCTTTCCCAGCAGTTTTCAGGTTTTTGTTTATTTGTTTGAGATTCGTGCCTCCAAGCTTAGCTCAGTATTTTTGTTCACACATTACTGACTGAAACTTAGAACCGAAGGTCTACAGACCACGGCCCAGTTGGGAGCATGCTTGCCTACCGTGCATTAAACGCTGGGGTCGATTCCCTGAAATGCAGAAACCTGGGGTGGTGTTACATGGCTGTAATCCCAGGCGGAGGCAGAAAGACCAGAAAAGAGGTCAAGTTCATCATCAACTACACAGCGAGTTTGAGGCTAAATTGGGCTACGTGAGACCCTGCCTCAAAAAACTAAAACAAAAGGATGGTGGTGGTGCATGCACTTAATCCCAGCACTCGGGAGGCAGAGGCAGGAGGATCTCTGTGAGTCTGAGGCCAGCCTGGTCTACAGAGCGAGTTCTAAGACAGCCAGGGCTACTCAGAGAAACTGTCTCAATAAACCAAAACTAAGCTGGGTGTGATGGTGCAGCATTTGGGAGGCAGAGGCAGGTGGATCTCTGTGAGTTCAAGGCCAGCCTGATCTACAAAATGAGTTCTAGGACAGCCAGCTAGGCCTACATAGAGAAAACCTGTCCCCAACAATCAAAACAAACCAAAAGAGCAAAAAGCAAAAACAAACAAACAGAAACAAAACAAAACAAAAAAACAGCCGGACCAGGTAGCACACACCGGTAATCCCAGTGCTCTGGGAGGCAGAGGTGGGCAGATATCTGTGAGTGCGAGGCCAGCCTGGTCTACAAAGTGAATCCATCTGGGACAGCCAGGGCTACACAGAGAAACCCTCTCGGGGGTGGGAGGGGGGGAGAAAAAAATGTAGAACATGAAAGATTGAGGCAAAGACCCCGTGGTTCACTTTTGGAGACCCGTTTCCAGCCAACATGAAGAAGCTGGTCTGCACTTCCTTGGAGGCTCTCCTCTTCTGTTGGTGAAAGGGGAGGGAAGGCACTCCTCATGCTGCTGCTTCTTCCCCACCTCCTACCTGCAAACCCCCCCCCCCAGGGCGGTTTGTCCCCTCAGATTCTCCTTTACCTCCCTCTTTTCCCTTTGTTGCTGTTGCTGTCCCCAGCCAGGATCCATCCTGCTGGAGGAGACAGGCTATGGAGGTAGGGCAGAATGGAAGCTGGTGGGTGTGCTCCCTGTGATAGAGGCAGGAGGCGAGGCAGGAGCTGAGCAGCTAGCTGTCAGGAGAACAGGATAGAGCAGCTGGGGGAAGCTGAGGTTATGGGGAAGCGTGATATACTACCTGGATGATCCGCCACTGACGGGGTTGTGGGTGACTCTGAGAGGCACTTTGGATAACCAGCTAGGAAGCTCAGTTTCACTAGGGATGAGACTGAGGTGGGTGGGTGGGTGGGTGGGTGGAAGCCATGACCCAACTCTCCTTGTGTCCTGGCCCCTCCTCTGCTGGGAAATTTGCATTCGTCCCCTCCATGGTGAAGTCTCTCTGCCTGTGGTCAGTTAACATTTGCATGGAGACTTCCTCATCCTGTCCCTGAGGGAAGGAGCTGAGCCCCCTCACATTGCTGGGGGGCCCTGGCTTATCCCTGAGGTAGGCCGGGGTGGCCCAGGAGGCCTGGGTTTAAGGTAGGAACCTCTGAAGGACCCTGAGCTATGCTGTCCAAAGGACAGAGTTGAGAAGGCTCAGGAGGACTGAACCCCGCTCCCCCCCCCCCCATCCTTGCGGTTGGAAAATGCTGTCCCCCCCCCTTCCCTGAGCTGAGGAAACCTCACAACCTCACTTCTCACTCTCTCCCCAGAAGGAGTTTTGTGTTTTTTCCATCACGTGGTTTCCTGTGAGGCTAGGCATTGTGGGGCTACGGTTTCCTCTTGGGAAGGGGGTGCTTCACGGAAAGGTCCCTAGTTCTGCTTTCTGCCCTGCAACCTCTCAGAACCCCTTGGAACCCCTGCTGCCCCTGGATCCCTGAAACTAGTCTCTCCTCCTCCAAGTGTCTGTGCCCCACCTCCCTGAGGCCGTTTTCATCAGTCCATCTGGACTTCTGTCTCTTCTGGTGCCCACTGCCTTCTGTGGTTTGGGTCCGTTATTCTGTCCCTCCCAGTCTGTTTCATGGGGACACCTCATTTTGTCACCCCCCCAAATATTCTGGATATTGCCTTTCTTTTTGTCCTGAATGATCAGGAGAGGCTTCAGGTTTTGATTAGAACAAATCCACCCTACGTTCCTTCCCTCCCTCCCTTCCTTCCTTCCCTTTCTTCCTTCCTTCTTTCTTTCCTCCCTCCCTCCTTCCTTTACTTCTTTCCTTTCTTTCTTTCTTTTTTAAAGATAGACTCTTACTGTGTAGCTCAGGCTGGCTTGGCACTCAGTATGTAGACTAGGCTAGCCTCAAACCTACAGTGATCCTCTTGCTTTTGCCAACCCAGGGCTGGAATTTCAGGTATGTGTCACCATGCCTGGCTGTTGTTTTTGAGATAGGGTCTCACTGTGTAGCTCAGGCTAGCCTAAAACTTACCATGTAGGGCAAGCAGGCTGGTCTCATCAAAGCAGTCCTTCTGCTCAGCATACTGAATGCTGGGATTATCAAAGTGAGCCGTCAAAGCTTAGATGTGTACTTCTTCATTTATTTATTTTTTACAAGAGGGTGAAGCCTTAAAGCTATGTTCATGCAGATCATGCTGGCCTCACTATTATCCTATTATCACTGGCCTCACTATTATCCTCGTGTCTCCTGAGGAGCTGGGATTCTCACTCCAAACTGGGATTCTAACACTAAGCCTGGCTTTTTCCTGTCAGCATTTTTTTTTTTTTTGTGAGATAGTAATGGATCTGATTGTAGTGGTGGATTTGAAAGCTTGTAGCTCAAGCCTGGCAGGTGGCAGGCTTCAGTGCTCACTCTGGGACCTTTCAATGTGCCTTCTCTAGGTGGTACCATGGCCATATGTCTGGAGGACAAGCAGAGACACTGCTGCAGGCCAAGGGCGAGCCCTGGACGTTTCTTGTGCGTGAGAGTCTCAGCCAGCCTGGCGATTTCGTGCTCTCTGTGCTCAATGACCAGCCGAAGGCTGGCCCCGGCTCCCCACTCAAGGTCACTCATATTAAGGTTATGTGTGAGGTAAGTCAGCTGGGCTGTGGGAAAGTTCTCTCGCCAGAACATTGGCGAGAGCGGTCGGGAAGGTTTTCTCGGGTTGGATTTCAGGATAGGGGTGCCAGCGGGGGGAATTCAGCTCTGAGGGGTGGCCCTACTTGGTCTCCTTCAGGGTGGACGCTACACCGTGGGTGGCTCAGAGACCTTTGACAGCCTCACAGACCTGGTGGAGCACTTCAGGAGGACGGGGATTGAGGAGGCCTCGGGGGCCTTTGTCTACCTGCGGCAGGTGAGGGACCAACCTGCTTGCTTCTTCCCTTCCCCTGAGCCAGCGGAGGTGTGGCCTTCTGAGGTCTTTCAGCCACTGACTTCCTGCCCTCCCTCAACCCAGCCTTACTATGCCACTCGGGTAAATGCAGCAGACATTGAGAACCGGGTCTTGGAACTCAACAAGAAGCAGGAGTCAGAGGATACGGCCAAGGCCGGCTTCTGGGAGGAGTTTGAGGTGTGTGCCCAGGACAGCAGGGCTGGGATAGATGGGGTGGCCTGCCCTCTTTCTGTGCCTCTGGGCATGCGCCCTGGGGCAGGGGGCTCAATTCTCTCACATTTCAGAGTCTGCAAAAGCAGGAGGTCAAGAATTTGCACCAGCGCCTGGAAGGCCAGCGGCCGGAGAACAAGAGCAAGAACCGCTATAAGAACATTCTCCCCTGTGAGCACCAGCAGCCCGGCCCCTCTCTGCCTCCCACAGGCTCCCACCCCAACCCACCCCCACTGCCCAGCAGAGCTCTCCTCCCCCAGGGAAGCCCGTGCCCTTCCCAAGAACCTCCCCACAACTACCAGGCAATAATCCCCGCCCTGCCTGCTCCTGCTTCGGAAGCCTCTGCCCCAACCTTAGCCACACCTGTCCCTACTGGCTGTCCTATCCTCTGTGAGCCTATGGCTTTGGAGGCAAGAATGGCTGTTAGCTTGGGGAGGGTCTGCCCCAGGGAGTGGCCCAAGCCGGTCCTTCTCTATCTAACCCATGCCAGTCGACCACAGCCGAGTGATCCTGCAAGGACGCGACAGTAACATCCCTGGGTCTGACTACATCAATGCCAACTATGTTAAGGTGAGTTGGGTCAGTCGTGTGGGAGCAGACGCTGCTCTCCGAGAGCTCCCAGTGTCTTGGGGTCCCTGGGTACCGATGCCTCTGGGGAAAATTGGAGCTGGTATTTTATGTGGGGCTGACAGGTGGCTCGGGCATGCCCCATGCCCAGAGATTCACAGCCCTGGTTTTGAATCTCTCTGTGCTTATACCCAGAACCAACTGTTAGGTCCGGATGAGAACTGTAAGACCTACATCGCCAGCCAGGGCTGCCTGGAGGCCACGGTCAATGACTTCTGGCAAATGGTCTGGCAGGAGAACACCCGCATCATCGTCATGACTACCAGGGAGGTGGAGAAAGGCCGGGTAAGGTGGAGCCCCACCTTCCAGAGCTCCCTACATTTCCCTCCTCAGTCCTTGCTCACCTCCAGACACGAGGAAGATCAGGGGCTTCGAGGGTTAAACGTGCTTGAATCCAAGCCTGACATCGTGAGTTCAATCCCTGGGCCCCTCATGATAGAAGGCGAGAACTGACTTCTGCAAGTTATCCTCTGACTAGCACGTGCATGCTACAACACTTGTGTATCCATACACATGCATTCACATAGAAATAAATCTAATCTTACATGCACGCATGCACACACACACACACATACACACAAAATGTAATTTTTTTCCTTTTTTTTTTTTTAGACCCGGTTTCTCTGTGTAGCCTTGGCTGTCCTGGACTCACTTTGTAGACCAGGCTGACCTTGAACGCACATAGATATCTGCCTGCCCCTGCCTCCCAGAGTGCTGGGATTACAGGCGTGCACCACCACGCCAGGCTCTGTAATTTATTATTATTATTATTATTATTATTATTATTATTATTATTATTATTATTATTCAAAGCAAAGAGCAGGTACCAGTATAGACTAGGACCTCAATGACAAAGGCCCAGTGCCTGCTGGGAAACTAAGGCCTGAGATAAAGTCTCCACTATACACCGAGACTCCTGGGCACCCAACACCCCTGAGCGACATATACTCAGCTGTGATGAGCTAGCCCAGTGGCGGAGCACTTGCTCAGTACGTGAACCCTGGTCCGATCCTCAGCGTCACAAAAGTCTCTAAAGCGGGGGTCTCAGGGCAACATTCCTCATACGTCCTCCCCGACCCTCCTCTCGTCTGCCATCAGCCCCTTCCCACCAGGCTTCCCCTCACTCAGCCCCCTTGTGCAGTGTGAAGTTTTCCTATCAGAAGCTCACAGCATCTGGCTGCTGCCTGTGAAAACCCTGCTGTGGCTCCCGGATGAAGAGCTGTCCTTTCAAACCTGGTGGCCTCCCTCCAGTCCTCATGCTTCTCCAAACTGCACGTCGCCTCTGCTGGGCAGTTAGCTTCTGAAGGCGCTAGCTGAGGTTTTGCTGGGAACTGGCCTTCCTGGGCCTCCGTGCTTCACAGAGCCCGTGGTTTGGATGCTGCTTTCTCTGTGAAGCTAGCTTGCATTGCTTCCATAGCCCCGGGGGAGAACTGGCTTCTTCCCTAGCTTGGCTCCTCAGATGTGCTGTCTGTCCACGTCACCTGCCTGTGTGTCACCCTGTATTCTATGACATGGACAGTGTCTGACTTAGTCTTCTGGGTTTTCTTGTTTTTGGTTTTTCGAGATAAGGTTTCTCTGTGTTGCCTTGACTGTCCTGGACTTGATTTGTAGGTCCTGAACTCACAAAGGTCAGCCTGCCTTTGCCTTCCAGAGTGCAGGGATTACAGGTGTGTGCCATGGCTCCTGGCTGTACTGCTAGGGATGGACCTCTGGGCTTTGCTCATGCCCAGCTCATGCTCTCTCACTAGACTGTGCCCATCTTCTCTGCCTTGAGTTTGAAGCACAGCTTGTTGGGTACAGCTTCAGTGGTCACTGAATGGACTGTGTGGTTAGATGGTTGATCAGGTCCTACGTAGTCGTGGTCAGCCGGAGGCCAGATCCCAGGTCTGATTATCAGCTGACTCATCTGTTCTTGTGACAAACGCCCAGACCAGGGATGGGAAAAAAGCTCAGTAGTTAAACATTTGCCATGACTGGAGTCGGCATCCTCAGAAACCCTTGTACATTCTGGGTGGGCACAGGACCTTGTGCCCACAAGTCCAGCTTTGGAAGAGGGTGCGTGGGACCCCGTCGAGGACTGGCCAGCAAGATTTGCCCTGTCTATGAACTCGGGCTTTGATTGAGACACCTGCCTCAAGGAATAAGGTGGAGGAGAGCTCCCAGCATCATCCTTATGCTGCCATGCACACAGGCCCCATGTATGTATACACGCATGTATACTATCCCATGTATGTATACACACATGTATACTATCCCATGTATGTATACACATATGCACACAGGCCCCATGTATGTATACACACGCATGCACACCATCCCCCATGTATGTATACACACACAGGTACTCCATCCCCCATGTATGTATCTACACACACATGACACCATCCCTCCTATGTATGCATCTATACACACCTTCAGAAACAAAAGCGAAGCGTTTGGGGTGCAGAAAGAGCCCGGAGCCCTCGTCCGTGCTTCATTCTTCCCTCTCTGCTTTCAGAACAAGTGTGTCCCATATTGGCCAGAGGCGGGCACGCAGCACGTCTACGGGCTCTACTCCGTGACCAACAGTAAAGAGCACGACACTGCAGAGTACAAACTTCGCACCCTGCAGATCTCCCCGCTGGACAACGTGAGTGTCCCAGCCCTGCCCACCAGGAGACTCTCCTTGATCTGTTTCCCAGCTGGGTGGGTGGGGCAAGCAGCAGGCACTGACTCCGCATCCTTGGCCTAGGGCGACCTGGTTCGGGAGATCTGGCACTACCAGTACCTGAGCTGGCCTGACCATGGGGTCCCCAGTGAGCCCGGTGGTGTCCTCAGCTTCCTGGACCAGATCAACCAGCGGCAGGAAAGTTTGCCTCATGCAGGACCCATCATTGTGCATTGCAGGTGAGAGCCGGGGTGCAGGTTAAAAGCAGCAGCTGGGGCTAGTGATGGCTCAGAGGTTAGGAGCCCTGGCTGCCCTTCCGGGGGACCTAGTTTGATTCCCAGCACCTCCATAGTGACTCATACCCTCTGTGACTTCACCCCCAGGGCATTCAATACCCCCTTGGCGCCTACACATGTAAAATTAAAATAACAGCCACTGACAGGAGAACAGTGCTGAGTCAGCACCTTCAGTCACACGGATAGGGACTCAGTGACTGGGCCCCCTGACCCCAGTTTCCGGGCTTACTCAGGGGTCCAGGCCTGGGGGCGGGCCTGGCTTGAAATAGCCTCATTGCCAGCCCTTTGCCTAGTGTGCCTTTCCCAGAGGCCTCTCTGGTGCAGCCGTCTAGTCCCCGCTGCCCGGTAGAGGTGCAGAGACCGCCCCACAGCTGACCTGGTCACAAGTGGTTATCGGGGAGACTGGACCGTCACCACAGGGCCCAGATCTGGCCGCTGTTTTCTTCCTCAGCCAGCTCTTCACAACTTCCATATGGGGTCACTATGGGCCCACCACCTCCCCTTTCAACTCTTGTGGCTAGGTAAGAGGAGGTGGGCAGGGAAGTCAGCACAGGAGAGATCCTCCAAATAAGCCTCGCCAGGTGGCCTTGCCTTGGTAGGTGGGAGACAACAGGTAAAGGGGTCTTAGACAAGAGGCTGCTTGCCTTTACCAGCTGTGTGTCTGGTCCTTGGGTTTCTCCTCTTACTGCTCATCACTGGGTATGGTGGCATAAGCCTATAGTGCCAATATTTGGGAGGCTGAGACAGGATGATCATGACTTCTGGACCATGCAAGTGAGACCTTGTCTTTGTTTGTTTGTTTTTCTTCTTTGAGACAGAGCATCTCTTTGTAACAGCCCTGGCTGTCCTGGAACTTGCTTTGTAGGCCAAGCTGGCCTTGAACTCACAGAGATCTGCCTCCCTAGTACTGGGATTAAAGAGCTTATCTTAAAAAAAAAAAAAAAAAAAAAAGATAGGTGTTTGTGTGTCTCTGTGTATGTCCGTGTGTGTTTTCCGTGTGTGCACCACTGATGGCTGGCTCCTTACGGTCAACATGGGGAAACAGGAACCAGTTTGGCCTCCTACCGCAGGCCTGTGGGAGCCTCAGACTTCCTCCTCCCCGCTACTAACCTCTGACTGGGTTGGAAGTGCCGCCCTATACTCTCCTGGGGGGGGTCAAACTGTGTGCTCTGCCATCTTGGAGATGCCTCATCCCCATCCCTGAGACCCTGTCTGCCACCCCTCCCCCACTGCACACTTCTTGAAATCCCCATGGCCTTTATTTAGAAATTACAGGAAGGAAGTGGTATGGGGGGGGGGGTTATTTTTGACAATCTGGGTTTGAAATTAGACAGCTCAGCTTATGGTCCCAGCCACATGGACTAGGCAATAGGGGGCCTGGGGTCTGCACCATCTGTTTGCCCAGGGGCGGTGGTAAAGGACATGGACAAAGGGAGGAGGAGCAATACTGTATGTTCTCCACTGTGTGTGTCCTGGACCAGCCCTTTCCTGCCATGTTGAAGAGAAATGAAGTTCCACAGGAAGGCCAAATACCACCTCTTCTGGGTGTGTGGGTGGGTGTGTATGTGGCCCAGTGGCCTGGAACTTGCTAGGTAGACCAGGCTGGCCTTGAACTCACAGATGTCTACGGTGCCTGCCTCCTCAGTGCCGGGATTGACAGCGTACACCACACAAGACTTCCCACCTTCCTTTTTGAGATGGGGTCTCTCAGTGGTCCTGGAGTTTATCACTTCAGCTGAGCTGGCTGGCAGTGAGCTACAGGGATCCTGTTTCCACCTCCCCCAGCCTCCTGATGATGGGGTTATATGGCTACTATGCCTGGCTTTTTTTGTATTCTGGGGATCTGATATTAGGTTCTCATGGTTGCTTGCGTGATAGCCATTGAGCCATCTAGCCCATCTGGAATGTAACTTTTTTTTTTTTTTTTTTTTGGCTCTACGTGGACCAGGCTGATCTGAGTGCAGAGATTAAAATCACACGCCACCATGCCTGGCTCCAATTATAACTCTTTTTGTTGTTGTTTTGTTTGTCATTTGAGACAAGGTTTCTCTTTGCAGCACTGGCTGTCCTGAAACTCATTCTATAGACCAGGCTGGCCCCAAACTCACAAAGACCTGCCTGCCTCTGCCTTATGAGTGATGAGATTAAAGGTGCATGCTACCATTACCCAGCTCCAAATGTAACTCTTGAAGGCAGGATTGAGGGGTGGGGAGCCCAGGTACCCCAGGGACAGGCAGGATGATGGCGGGTGTGAAGTGCTGTCTCCAAGGAATGGGGGTAGCCATCAGTTGGGAGGAGTGAGAAGTGGGGACAGGAAGTGGAGGACAGATGCTGGGGAGGAGGGGAATGGTGTCTGCACCCCCAAACAGACCCTGCTTGTACATCTGTGACTGGGGCAGAGACATAACGTGCAGGGTTAGGGTACAACCCGCCTTTGCTGGCCAATGACCTGTGCACATTACTCACTCCTGTGGCTGGAGCTTTGCCTGGTGTTGGGTTTAACCCGAGAACTCGCCATTTCCTGGGGAGGGCCAGGCCTCTGATGATGCTGCCTTCTCTCCGCAGCGCTGGCATCGGCCGCACAGGCACCATCATCGTCATTGACATGCTCATGGAGAGCATCTCTACCAAGGGTGAGGAGTCCTGGGGAGGGCAGGGTCACATGGGAGAGGGGGGCAAGCCATCCCTTGGCTGTGGCCTAACCCTCAAGTTCCATCACCACCCTTGTCCAGGGTTAGACTGTGACATTGACATCCAGAAGACCATCCAGATGGTACGGGCACAGCGCTCTGGCATGGTGCAGACAGAGGCACAGTACAAGTTCATTTATGTGGCCATCGCCCAGTTCATTGAAACAACCAAGAAGAAGCTGGAGATCATACAAGTGTGTTCAGAGTGGGGCTGATGGGTGGTAGGGGAGAGTGGGCATCACTTAGTCTTGCTGGTACCACCATCTTCCCACCACACCTTTGCCCACAGTCCCAGAAGGGCCAGGAGTCGGAGTATGGGAATATCACCTACCCTCCCGCTCTGAGGAGTGCCCACGCCAAGGCCTCGCGTACGTCCTCCAAGTGAGTGCTCCTGCTTGCTCTCCCAGGATCTTCCCTCTCCTGCCTAGCCTCAACTGTCCTTTCTGGAGAGGGCTACTGTGGAGGTTGGAGAGACCCTGGTTCGAGGCCAAGCTTCTTCCTACTATCTCTCTCCTTAATTTTTTTTTTTTTTTTCTGAAATGCCCATTATGACCACGTATGGGCCTGTGCTATGGACAGCTATGGACAGCTGTGTGAGATGAGGTCTCCGTCCCTGGGACCTTTGGGCCTAGTGTATGGATAGTGAGCGGTTTTCTGCTCTCCTGGCTTCGCACAGCCAGAGTCTGGCGGGGCTGCTGGTGCTGGGTCACCCTGCACAGTCTCCAGATTGTCTTCTCACCCCTGCCACCCCAGACACAAAGAGGAGGTGTACGAAAATGTGCACAGCAAGAACAAGAAGGAAGAGAAAGTGAAGAAGCAGCGGTCCGCAGACAAGGAGAAGAACAAAGGTTCCCTCAAGAGGAAGTGACCTGGGCATTCGTCTGCAAGTGGCCACGGTGCGGCCCCTTCTGCATGGTCTCTCCATGGCCCCACCCCAGTTGAGACGTGCATGGCATGGTCACGGTCTCATCCTACCCTGTCTGGGTGTTCCTGGATCTTTTGTCCCCTCCCCAGGCCCCAGATAGCCTCTGACCCACTTCCTCTCTTTTATTTGCAGCATCAGCCTTAACCCCTGCAGAGGCCTCCACTGGACAGATCAAGACCTGCCGCCCACACCAGAACCTAGGACCACCCCCATCCTCTTGTAATTTAAGTGACTGTGGTCCTCTGAACTTGTATATAGCTCAGCAAGTCCTCAGGCAGAGCCAGACCCTCCTATTTTTGTAAATAAAGCCCCCGGACCACGGTGTGTTGCCTCCAACTCTGTGCCCTTTGTTTCTGGGGACTCTGGACAGGGCAGGCTGGGAGGTCATGTGTGGTTTCATAAAAGTCAGCCTTCTGGGTCAGATGGACCTGATTCTGGATGCCGCCTCACACAGCTAGCTGCCTGTGGCAGTCCTAGGGCTTAGATTGCTCTGAGTTCTCCCTCTCTCATCCATGCTGGGGACGGAACCTAGGCAAGTGCTCCAGCCTTCTTACAGCAGAGGATGACCTGGGCTCCTTCGCCCTTCTTGGCTTGGTAGTAAAGATCGTTGAGACAGTGAGTGCCAATAACAATGGTCCCTGCTACATTACGCACTGGCAACAGGCCCAGGTACTATTTGAGAGACTACAGAATTAATTAATTCTAGGCAATGTAGGTTCTGCTTTATTTATTTATTTATTTATTTATTTATTTATTTATTTATTTATTTATTTTTGTGGTACTTAAAGCTCAGGGCCTCTCACCTGCTCGGTTGGGAACAGGTCTCTCAATGAGCTACCACCCCTAGCTCTCAGTCTGTCTTTGTTATTGGACAGTGGAGAAAACCGAGGCAGAGATCAAATTAACTTGCTCAATATCACAGGACTACTGGCCTTCAGAGTCCACCTCCTTATGACCCAGCAGATTCAGCATGGTCCACCCCAGAAGGATTTCACCACACAACAGGGCGGATCTTTACGAGGATCTAGTCCAGCCTTCCCTGCTCTGCAGTTCCCAAAGCACGGGAGAGCATCCCACGGAGGCTGCTGAGGCTCTCATCCTCCACTGGAGAGCATTTTATTACTCTGTCCCCCTTTCTACCCCTTTGCCTAGAGTTGGGTTCTTCATATATAACCTGAGTCTCCTCACAGTGGAAGGTGCCAGCCATACCTTGGGAAGGGCTGGCTCCCACCATGGGAAAGGCTAAGGATTGTACTTTGGCCTGAATGCCCGCTGTGTTCCGGGTCCTGAGGCCGTGCTGGGGGTAGTTGAGGGTGACAAATGAGCTTATCCTACTCAGGAGATGTTGGAGAGACCAGGCCACAAAAAAATAACTGCAACGGAAAAGTATGGAGAACAAAGAGGAGGAAGAAAGGTACAGCTCGGGGATTGAGCAACTCGATAGCTCCCTGGAGCTATGGCCCTCCAGGGGGTGTATGGGTGGGGCCGTCACCTGTGTGCCTCAAGGGCCCCTCTCCCAGCAACACAGAACCACACAGAAGAAAGGCAGGGCCTGCTCCTCTAACCGCCGAGAGGCCACCTGAGAAGAGGGCTCGCTCGGCTGAGAGGTGGGTGGCAAGCACCATCCATCCCTCCAGGCCTAACAGCGGGAGGGCTAGACCCCGAGGGGGGTGGGGGTGGGAGTCAGGTGGGCAGGAGAGGGGTGACTGTTTTGACCCGGACAGGCACTCCAACGTCAGGGTAAAAACAAAGATCCGGAGGCCTGTTACAGGGGGTTGGGGATCCACAGGTCTGGTAGGGCTTCTCTTCCCAGTTCTCAAGGGGTTGCCCAGTTCTGGCTGAGGAGAACACGGGGACACAGACCAGAGTCTGCCTAGTTGACCCCACACTGACCTCAGGGATGATCCTCGCACTCTGGCGGTGGGCAGGGTTGGAGGCCTAAGAGAGGCCTGAGGCAGAGGGGTTTTTAGTTTGGGGAAGGAGCCGCAGGAAGGAGATCCAAAGATGGCCTCTCCCTTTATTCCTTTAGAGACAGGGAAAGACTAGGTTGGAGAAGAAAGGCCGCAAGAAAGGGCGGGAGGACTGGCGGGGTGGCCAGGCCTCAAGAGGAGGCGCCCAGGGCTGGTGCTGGGAGGGAAGGAGTTAAGGCGGAGAGGGGGGCAGCCTATGGCAGCAGGACACACCTGTGCGCAGGGCAGCGGGCGGGCGGAGCCCAGGTGAGGCGCCAGCACTGCCCGGCAGGTGAAGAAGGAAGAGCAGGAGTGGCGGCCAGGCTGGCGCGAGGCGGCGGAATCCGGGGCGTTGACACCCTTTTTTTTTTCTTCTTCTTAACTTCTGCACCACTCTAGGGGTCAGGCGGGTCTGGTACCAGGTAAAGGCCACCGATCGAGAGGGGTCCTGGGGCTGCGCTAGGAACCGTAGAGCGCAGTGAATTGGGGTGCTGGGGCCTGGGACAGGCTGTGGAACTGTAGGGGGCTGGTTCGCGGGCGGACAGTAGAGGAGTAAGGGAGGCTGCTGAAGCCGGTTTCGGCCTCAGTGATGGGGCAACTCAGGGTACGCCTGGTGGTGGGCAGCAAGGCTCACCCGGAAGTGTCCCAAATGACGCGGAGGTGGGGGGATGGGGGCCCGGAGATCTGCGGCTTCTCCACCGGGCTTGGGCTTAGCCAGGACTGAACTTGGAGGTGGACTGGTTGGGTAGGGGCCCTCGTCTTACCCAGCAGTGTTTGGGTGCTGCTTGGGACTCTCTAATACTGCCGGGTAATGATGGAGGCCCCGTCCCTGTGTCAGCGTCGTCCACTGCTTCAGGCCCTTCCCTGGCAGCAAGCGCCTTCCTCCCCCACATTACCTGAAAGCCCCTTTTGCTGAGTTACGGGTGCTGTAGAAGTGCCTCTCCACTTGGCCGCTTGCCCACCGGAGGAACACAATGGCCCCAGCCCCTCCCCCAACCCAGTGTGATTTGTCATCTGGTAGATCCAGATCCTACCAGAAGGAAGGAGGCCTTGGCCTTGGGGTTGTCTACGAACGCAGGAGGCCCCAGCCAGCCAGCCAGGCAGCGGCGGCTTCCCTCCAGCACCTCATCAGCGGCCGTCCGGTTTTATGTTGGCTGGCTCTGGGTCCATCTTCCAGTGCAGTGTTGGATGGTTGAAGTAGGAAGCTCCTAACACTGTCTGGTAAAGATGGCCCCCGGGTCAGTTCCCTCAGCAGACCTTGTTGGAGCTTTGAAGACCATGGAGGCCTCCGGACCAACAACCTCTGACCTTTAACCCTCTGGATGGGGTGTGTATGTGTGAATCACTTGGCAAAGGGAAACAATGGGAAAGAGACAAGATGGCTGCCTTCAGAACCACGGCAAGGTTTGGAAATACATTTGGTCCCAGGGCACTTCCACTGGGCCAGGAATGCTGGTGGAAACACGGGTACTGACTCAGGGCTTCCTAGACATCGGGAGAGATCAATCTACTTCCTTCAAGAACCCTGAAGCTTTACCACACCCTCTAGCCCAGTTACAGTACACCTCTTTCCCTATTGCATTCTGTGTTTCATGGTTCCATTTCTTGGCTACCCAGAAAAGGAAAAAGATGGCAAAGGTTCTGGTTAGCTACACACATGAACAGTGGCTTAATTTTTCTCAGCACCTGACATTCAGTGTCTTCGGAAGAATGAGGTAATCTGTGGAAAAATAGGTTCTTGCTCAGTTGGACTCCCGGGACCCCACCTCCATAGGGAGAACCCTCCATGCAACTAGCTTGTTGCACCTGGTGGCAGTGTGCTGGGCTTTGGAACACTGCCCTAGGGAGGTGCACACACATCTCCCATCGCTACCCAGAAGCTGGTTACCAAGGAAGCAGCTCCCGTTGGGGTCATCACATTTTTAGTTTGGCTCAGCAAAGCCACAGCTGCTCAGCTTTACAAAAGATGTTATTAAATCAGCTGGTTCACTTGGTAGACGTGTGGGTGGGGTAAAGGGCAGTTGAGCCTTTGGTTCTGAGGTCTGCTGCTCTCAGTTTAGTCCTGCAGCTACAGCCAGCCTGCTTATGCCCTCTGCTGGCAGGGACCCGAGGGTGCATGTGAACAACTGCCTCCCGTAACCTGATGATAAACACACTCAGATGCAAAACCTGGTTTCAGTTTAAGTAATAAAAATTATTTATTGAGAATTCCTGGGATGGTGGTTATCTCGCCCCCATTCTGAGAGGGACAACACTAGGAAATCACAAAGAAATCACACTGTCCTGGCCCCCCTGAGCCAATACAGGGAGGGGGAGAACCCTGTGAAAGGGCTGGTCTTCAGGCTTCCTAATCCCAGAGGGCAGATACAGAGGAATCCATCACGTGATGCTTGGGTCAGGGTGGTGTGCTTGACCCCTCGCTGGCTCCTCCTTCCCTAGTGGAGAAGGAGATGCTCCTCCTCTGGTGGTATTCTTGCTGTCCACTCATTTCTTGCCCTTTATGAGGCTGTCACTGTACAACAAAGAAAACACCCCTCATGTTATTACGGATGTAGTGTGAGATGCAGAACACCCCAAACTATCCCTTCTTCCCAAATGAAGTTCTGACTATGGGGAGGTATAGGGATAGGCCCAGGGAGCAGACGAGCCCCAGGACCCTACAGCAAGGATGCAGTGACTTACCTTCCCCTGTGGCCAGCATGTTGTGAAGGGAGCAGGAAACAGAAGAGAAACAGGTGTTATTAATTAGTCAGCTTCAGGCCCCAGCTGCTCTAGACCTCTGACCCCCAGTGCCAATGAAGGCTCTCTTGGCCACTATTTCTGCCGTTCCAGCACACTGTCATTACCAGCGAAGCAGCAGTTCTCAAGCAAGGACACCATCAGCCATCACTTTTCACTTAATTGTTTAAAATAAAGTGCCTTTTCCATAAGACAACCTATTCTGTTTCATACAGTCAGTCCTAGAGGATACAAGAAGGAACTACCAAAAAGCCAGACACCCATTTTTCTGATTTTAGTGGTCAGAGAAACTGTCAAGGGCCCAGTGACTACTGCAAGAGAATCCAGTTGTAGCTGCTCTGCTCTCTGCACAGCGGCACCTCTTACCGAGTGAAGCTTTCATCCTGTAGATTCAGCACAAGGTTGTCAGCTGTGAGATAGATGCGGTTCTGTGATGTGGCAATCTGCAGGATAGGGAATGGATGCTTGTGTTAGCAGAGCCCTCGAGTCTCTGTGATCCAGTGGGCGACCCAGGAATGAACAAGGGGACCCTGCTCTGAAACAACGATCCAGGCAGTGAGAAGCCTTGGTGTTACAGTTCCATACAGCCACAAACGTGGTCTGGTGAACACTGCGGGGTCACTCTGGGGGAGGAAGGGTACCAAAGGAAGCTGCTTAAGTAGAGATCCAAGCCAGGTTCTAACGCCATTGTGTGACTAGAGCCGAATAATACTTCAATCCCAACGGGAAGCCCTACTGAGTGAGACCTTCCACTCACCGTCTTAGAGATGTTCTGAGCGGCCCGGATCTTTCGGAGTTTGATATAGCCAGGATTTTTGCTCAGTGCTTCTCCAAGGTGAGCAGCCAGGGTTAAGGGTTTATCTAGGCCAGGTTATATCTGTGACCAGAACACCCTTGCCCTCCCCCCCCCACGCCTCCCCAAGAAGTCCTCCAGGCTGTCAGATTCAAGGTTGCGCTCACATGGCTACTCACACTTTGGCCACCCCCTGTGGGCCTCCCTGCAGGATGCTGCCAGAACTATGGTGACAGCAGACATGAAGGCAAGGCCAGCAATGCTGTTGATCTGGCCTTACAGTAGGGAGTCAGGCCTCAGGCACCCCACCAAGATTTCAGATCTCATCAGTCAACCCCTCACCCTGGCCAAGAGTCAGTAGGCAGTCGCATTCGCCTTAGTCTCATCAGCCAGCCCATGAGGGAGGGAGGGAGGGAGGGAAGCAGGGTGTCCCAAGGGCTAGGCCAAGCTCTGCAACACAAGGATATCATCTTGGCAGCCTCGGCCTCCCCCTCAGCCTGCACAATCTTCTGTCGCTGCTCCTGCTTTGCTTTCTCCACCAAAAACTGGGCCCGCTGTGCTTCTTGCTGGGCTGTGGTGGCAAGTGAACCGCTGTGAGACTCGGACACATGCAGTGACCCCTTCTCCCGTCTCCAGAAGCCCAAAGGCCCCACCTCCTGGGACTTACCCACTTGTTTGGCTTCTACAGCAGCTGTGTACTCTCGGCTGAAGCTCAGCTCTGTGATAGCTACGTCATCCAGGATGAGGCTGAAGTCCTTGGCTCGCTCTGTCAGCTCCCTTCGGATCAAAAGGGACACCTGGCGGCATGGGTGGGGAGGGGAAGGGATGGGTGGTTTGAGGGGGTCAGAGAACTGGAAGGAAGGTGATGTTGTTGTAACTATCAGAGTACCAGAGTTCCTGAGAATGGGAAGCAAGCCTGGCACTTAAGTCCTCAAACATTCACTAGAGAAAACTTGGTTCAATCTCTTCATGTGACAGATGAGGCAGCACCAGACAGGTGGCATGGCCGCCACATGTCACAATGACACCTAATCTTCCCTTTTTTAAATGCAGTATGTATCTCCTTAGCCTCCTACCAAGCAAGGAAAGAACTTCTTTAGAGATGTGGGTAAGATTATATTGCCATTGTTTTCTGCTGCACTTCCTTCTTAACACCGACTGGTATCAAGTTCTACAGTTGTTTCTCCATATTTCCCACAGTGACAGTACGGCTTTCCCACGTCAAACTGGCTAACACAGCCAAGGATAACCTTAAACTTCTGATCCTCTTGTGTCTACTCGAGTGCTGAGATTACAGGCATGTGCCATACCTGGTATAAACAACGCTTGGGAATAAAGGCAGGGCTGTGCTTGCTAGGCAAGCACTTACCAACTGAACTACAGCGGACCCCCTCATCTTAAAATGCCTTTTTTAGGACCCAGGACCCTGGACCAAGGGAAGCCATGCAGACAGGGATAGGAGTCAGACCTGAGCCCGCTGGGTAATCAGCTGCGAGGCATTGAACTTGGCCACCACACTCTTGAGCACCTCATTGACAATGGACGGGAGCACTCGCTCCTCATAGTCCAGCCCGAGGCGCTGGTACATGCTGGGGAGCTCCTGGGCATTGGGTCGAGACAGCACACGCAGGGAGATGTTCACCATCTGCAGGTCTGAGGGAGAGGTCAGCAGTGGCTGGCTCAGGCCAACCCCCTTTCTAAGCATTTTCTAGGAGTGCTCCCCACCATGGCAAGCCTTACTGAAGGGCAGCCCAGCACTTCTCTGGGAACAGGGGAACAGCAAGGCCAAACAGATCCTGTTCACTGTGAAATCTTTCCTACAGGCCTTTCATTAGTATAGTTGCCTTTTTTTTTTTTCCTCCTCTTGCTACTAGACTTGATGTGACCTCCAAAGTGGACTTCACCAACAATCATGGGTTTTCCTCTAGACTCTAGGGACTTGAGAACCAGAATTGTTTCTTTTCAAGGCCTATGGATTAGTGAATGAATAAACAACACCTACTGAAAACAGCACAGAGAAGCACATCACTGTGGACTACCTGCCTCGGTGTGTACATGTGAAAGAGGCAGAGGCCTGGGGAAATTCAAAGGCAGGGCTTCTAAGTTTGGTCTACAAGTAAACAGCTAATGAAGAGGAGGAACCTTCTCCAGAGTACAGATGTAATCAACAAGTTAACAGAAAAAAAGGGCCTAAAAAACGCTTAAATCTAGGCAGTAGGGAAGCCCACAAAGGCAATTCTGATTCTAGAGAGAAACAACAAAGACTACCATTCCTGGCGGCCTTGTCAGGTTCATTTTATGTTTGCTTGTTTCCCCACCTACCATGCTGCTCTCGTTGCCCACACTTACCTTTGGAGCCTGTGGGGGAGGAGATTTTTCGGGGTCTAGCCCGAATGTCATAGATGATGGGGTACTGGAACCAGGGGATCCTGGAGAGGAGAGGTAGGGGACAGGAATTGGGAAACTGCAGTTTCACTGATTTTGCAAAGTTTCCCTCACCACTCGTCCTTGGGCCTGTTCCTCCCTATGACGACTACAGACAAGGAGAACAGCCCTTTATGTACGGCTGGAGTTTTATGTCGGAGCAGCAGGAGTGAGGACGGGGAAAAAAACAGCACTGGAATCCTGCTGAAAGTCTGGCTACAGCCGTCAAGGGTGAAAGGTTAGGGCCCGTTTGCGCTGCCCGCCATTACCTGAAGTGAAGGCCTTCGGCCAGGATTGTGTCTTGTTGCACGCCACCGATACGATTAAAGAAGATGGCTCTATGACCACCTTCCACTGTGGAGAGAGGAGTGGGAATGAGGACAGGCTACTGCTCGAAGCACTGCTCGGCGCACTGGCACGGGGACGAGCGAGCAGGGAGGCGGGGACACCTGGGGGAGGCAGGCCAGTGGGTCTGGGGGCTGCGAGGTCCGGCCAGGGAAAGGCGGTTGCTCACCGGTGAACACGGATTCGCGGACGCCGTAGGCCACGGCCCCGGCCCCCAGCAGCAGCTTCAGCGCCGTGCCCATGCCCCGAGGCCCAGCGGGCAGGCGTCCCGCTAAGTCCTTCAAATTCTGGGCCATGTCTGATCCTCCTGAAGGCAGTGGCACCAGCGGTCAGGAGGGGTGTGCCCGCCAGCTTCTACCCCACTCCAGCTCACAGACCTCGCCTTGCACACGAGGACTGGGGGCCGTGGTGCTCCCGGGAGAAAGGGCACCGGAAGTGCGCTCTCTTCTGAGCCCTCCCCCTTGCCTAGGCGGATCTGAACTCCGCGCACAGGAATGGCGCATCCGGAAGTCCCGCCTCTTCTGGAAGGAGGCCATCCTGGAGAGGCTTCGGTAGTTCAGGACCACGGGTATCGCCATTTCCAAGCGCCCTCTTTCAAAATGGCAGCTAGAAGGAAGTTTGCAGTGAGGGCGGACGCGAAGTTCTTACTTAAGGACCTCAGCGCCATTTCCGGTCTGCTTACAAGATGGCTGCGCCCAGTGGCGATTTCCAACCTCGTGAGCGGCGTTTTGCAGTGCAGGAACAGGACTGGGAAACTGAGCCGCCTAAGAGGCCCCGGCTTGGGGCAGGAAGCAAGAGCGGAGGCCGTAGGCTCATTGTGGTGCTGGAAGGGGCCAGTCTGGAGACAGTCAAGGTAGCTTGGACAGAGAGTGTGGAAGTAGTAAATTGATTAGATCTTGGGGGGACCAGAATGAATGGAAACTGAACAGTAAAATTTCTTTTGAAGGATGAACTGCTTTTGTAGGATATTGGCATCCTGGGTTGGAGGCTCTTGATTCTCATTCCCATAGTTAGAAAACCTGTTTCCCCCTCCCCCCCATCTATTTTCATTAACTGATCAATTAATCAGATTTCTGATTTTCTGAAGTAATTGATATTTCCAGCCTAACTGCAGGCTTTTATGTATTTCTAAGTGGCTTCCTATCATCATTATCGTTATTGTCTAAATACTTATTTTTTTAATGTGGATTGATGTTTTGCCTGTATGTATGTTTGTCTCTGTAGGATGCTAGAGTGCACTGGAACTGGAGTTAAAGACAGTTGTGAGCTGCTATGTGGGTACTGAGAATTGAACCCCGTCACTCTGGGAGAGCAGCCAGTGCTCTTAATTGCTGAGCTCTTAACTGTTTAATCTATCCAGCCCCTATTATTATTATTATTATTATTATTATTATTATTATTATTATTATTATTCCACCGATGTCTGCCTATCTCTGCCTTCTTAGTGCTGGGATTAAAGGCGTGCACCACTGCACCTAGCTGCCTGTTAACCCTTGAGTGTTGATTTTGACATTATCAGACTAGCAATCCCAGAATAACTTGCAAGTGTGGAAACCTTCTTTGTATCAGTGTTTGAGAACGCTGATACACTGGTTTGCTTCCTATATACCAGTTGTGACATAGGCAGATCAGTTCACCTGATTGAAATGGTGGAAGGAGTAAAGGAGTTACTATATTTGTTTAGAATAATACCT
This sequence comes from Psammomys obesus, assembly GCF_907164565.1. Lineage (NCBI taxonomy): Eukaryota > Metazoa > Chordata > Mammalia > Rodentia > Muridae > Psammomys > Psammomys obesus. The sequence continues at coordinate 475,722 of NW_026590905.1, read as the reverse complement.
AGTACTTGAAATAAATTAATATTACTTATTCCAGGTTACTTATTGAGACATCAAAAAGGCTATGGCCAATTAAAATTCCTAGAGCAAGACTAGAGAGATGGCTTGGTTCACAGCACTTGCTCTTGCCGAGGAGTTTTGGTTCCCAAATCTAGTTTTGGTTCCTAGCACCCACACTATGGCACCCAGTTTTCTGTAAGTCCAAGCCCAGAGAATCTGATGAACTCTTGGCCTTCATAGGCACTGCACTCAGGTGGCACATACATAACAGGCAAGCAATACTCCCATACATATAAAGTTATAAAAAATATAGGGTCTGGAGAGATGGCTCAGCAGTTAAGAGCACTGGCTGCTCTTCCAGAGGGCCCAGGTTCAATTCCCAGCACCCACATGACAGTTGACATCTGTCTGTAACTCCTATTCCAGGGTATCCAACACCCTCACAGACATACATGCAGGCAAAACACCAGTGTACATAAAAATAAATTAAAAAAATAGCTGTGCGCAGTGGCACACGCCTGTAATCCCAGTACTCAGGGAGGCAGAGATAGGTAGGTCTCCAGTAGTTTGAGGCCAGCCCGGTCTACAAAGTGAGTCCAGGACAGTCAAGGCTATACAGAGAAACTTTTTCTTGAATAAAACTAAAATTAAAAAATGTTTGTGTGAATGTATACATATTTATACATATATTTGTATACACATTATATATAACATATAGTGCATATACACATACATATATTCTAGCACCTGCCTTTCATCCCAGCACTTGGGAGGCAGAGGCAGGCAGATCAAGGTAAGCCTTGAGTTCAAGGCCAGCTAGGTCTGCATAATGAGTTCCAGGACAGCCAGGTCTCTAGGAATTTGTCTCAACAAATACACACACGCAAATATGTATTAAAATTATTTGCTGGGCATGGTAGTGCACACCTTTGATCCCAGCACTTGGGAGGCAGAGGCAGGTGGAACTCTTGAGTTTGAGGCCTGCTTTTTCTCAGTGGTTTGCTTATGCCAAATTCCTTTGTTTGAGGCAGGTTCTTGCTGTTTCCTAGAATGGCATTTTCCTTAGCACATACATACTGCTCTTGTGACTAGTCTTGTTCATGATCCCCTCTCTGATTTGAGAACTTCTGTGACCCTGCCTGATAGTCATAGGCCTTAAAAACTAAATGTGCTGACTTGTGCCCTCCTTTTTTGCTGTAAGGTAGTTATTCTATGTGTAAATGTGGTCTTATGGTAATCCCCTGAAAAGCTTTCTGGCCCCCACTTAGTGTTTCTGGCTTAGGTGTCGAGTGGGCTTGCATTTGTTGTGATGTTTGTTCAGGCATTGCTCTCATTATGTTCTGTTCTTCAGGTAGGGAAAACTTACGAGCTACTCAACTGTGACAAGCACAAGTCCATGTTATTGAAGAATGGACGGGACCCAGGGGAAGTCAGACCAGACATCACCCACCAGGTATTTGTGGGGGCAGAGCTAGTGACTCTGAAGGCAGTAGGTGCTGTTTGTCAGGCTTCACTGTGCTTGTTCTCTCTCTCTCTCTCTCAGAGCTTACTGATGCTGATGGACAGCCCCCTGAACAGAGCTGGATTGCTACAGGTTTATATCCACACACAGAAGAATGTGCTGATTGAAGTGAACCCCCAGACTCGGATTCCTAGAACCTTTGACCGCTTTTGTGGCCTCATGGGTGAGAAACCTTAGGACCTTTAGGTTCTGAATGAACTGGCAAAGCGAAGAGAGGAAAAGTGATTATCACATACCCAGTCCTTCAGTGGTAGGGAGTAACCGCCAGGACAGACTCCTGGTGTTGCTTCGTGTTCACAGAAATTCAATTCCCCTGTTCTGTTATGTTTCTGTGTGAGGGTAAGGCTGTCTTGATCTTGTCAGCGGTATCAGTGATGTACTCGACAGTGTTCATGTGAGGCATCTTAGAGAATAGTGTGATATAAAGGACACAGAGCCCAGTTTCCTCAGGGGTTGTTCTGCTTAGGTCACTGAGCAGAAGAATGTTGTTTCTTACTACTGAAGTCCTTTATCCCCCTTTAGTTCAGCTTTTACACAAACTCAGCGTCCGAGCAGCTGACGGCCCTCAGAAGCTTTTGAAGGTGAGCTGGTGAGACCTGTTGGTGGGCCCTGGGGCCAGTTCTGAGGCTGACTTTTCTTTCTGTCTTTAGGTAATTAAGAACCCAGTGTCTGACCACTTCCCAGTTGGCTGTATGAAGATTGGCACTTCCTTTTCTGTCACAGACGTCAGTGATGTACGAGACTTGGTGCCCAGTAGTGACCCAGTTGTTTTCGTGGTGGGGGCGTTCGCCCATGGCAAGGTACAGTCTGGGCTCTGTGCATAGTTCTTCATGGCAGGGTTCCAGGAGCTGATAGCATCTTGAAAATCCCTGTTCTTGCAAACTGGAAGTGCAGGGCATGAAACAAGTGGGAGCTGCACTCCCGCCTCAGTGTGCGTTCTTTGAGGACTCTGCCATGTCTTTAGCAGATAAAGTTTTGTAGGATCTGGTAATGAATCACACTGCTGCTCAGACATGAGCTCTCCCATGCTTTTCTGCCCTTGAAGTCTGAACCTGCCACAGGGTGAGGGTGGCCTGAGCAGATCCTTCTCTTCTCAGGTCAATGTGGAGTACACAGAAAAGATGGTGTCCATCAGCAACTACCCGCTCTCTGCTGCCCTCACCTGTGCTAAACTTACCACAGCTTTTGAGGAAGTTTGGGGCGTCATTTGAGAAGAGCAGAGCCTGGTTTTCAAAGAGGACTCTTGAGTCTGTTGGCTCCTAAGCTGTGCTGGAAGATAATCTTCTGTAGCAAGACGGCTGAGCAGGGAGCCCACACTGTATATTAGTTATTTGTTTTTTTCCTATAAAGACTGTTTTGTTTTCAAACCTGATTGTTTTGAGTTCTTAAACTCAGCAGTACATGGTAGTGTAAACTGTCCCCCTTAGACTCTGGTGTTGCAGACTTTGAAGGTTCCTGATTTCCTAGATTCCTGTGCTCTCAAGGAGAGGCCCTGATGACCTCAGCTTTAGCAAGCACAGAGCACATGTATGAAAGAAAGCAGTCTGGGATGCTAGCAGTGAAAAACTGAATAAACAGAAGTGACTTTATCTGGTAATAGTTCCAAGATAGAAAAAGTGGAGCAGGCAGGGCCTTGTACCCTTCCCTCCCCCCCCATAGGGGGGGTGGTGGTATCGGCACATATACAATCGTAGTAGATTGGCAGAAGAAAAACAACAGATTCCTGGCTAGAGGGAAGAGATAAGGCAACGTGCATGGGGGAGTCCAGGGGTGCAGCCCCTCTGCTCCTCCCACAAGAGCTTCCCCTTTGGCCTGGTGAAGACTTGGCTGTGGCAGAGGCGCAGCTGGGGGCGCGGACTTCCAGCTCCTGGCGTCTCTGCTCTGGGGTGAGGAGTGCTGTGAGAAGGGAGACAAGTAGTTTCTGCACCAGTCCAGCTCTCAGCCACCTACAAGGCAAGCACGTGCTTAGAGGGCTGGCCAGAGCAGCACCCCACAGCACAACGCACCCCACAACCCCGAGGGCCAGGCTACGTTGAAATCCACCTGAATTTCCAGTGCCGTTTCTTCCCCTCGTCTGTGGTTCTAGCCCATAACCTGTAGCTATTTACTCACCAGGGAAGGAGATCATTCCCTTTTCTTTAACTTTTCTTTTCTTGGCACCATTGCTTTGTGAATATAAGGCAACACGAATAGTAGGCTCAAGAAGAAGACGTGCCCAAGGAAGTAGACGGATCTGTACACCTGTGGAGAGGCAGAGACCACTGAAACAGATGTGAGGCGCAGGTTATCTCATGCTATTGAGGCTCTAGTGACCCTCCGGCAGCCCAGCAAACAGGTCTTCATTACCTTCAGCCATTTGTCCCACGTGAAGAGGCAGAAAGCGGTCATGGAGTAACCCATGAAAAGCCAGTGGATGGTCTGTTGCACCAGGTAGTAGAAGGGCTGCAGGGCAGTGATGGAGGCCAGGTTGCTCAGGGTCGGGCTCTCCTGGATTAGGCTGGTGACCTGGGGAGGAAGGAGAGGCCATCAGTGTTGTCCTCCTCCCCATTCCCCCTTTCCTACCACCCTTGAGCCATACCTGCTTTTCCACAATCACAATGAGGAATTCCATCTGGAAGCAAATCAGGTATCCTGAGTGCAGGCCGTGCCAGAGGGCCAAGAACAGCAAGGAGAGACCTTGTGAGAGTTCTTTATTTCCAAGAAACTTGAGGCGTTTGAAGATGTAACTAGAGAAGAGGGTGGGTAAGGATGAATCTCACACTTGACTCCTGCTTCTGGGTCTCTGCCCTGGGGAGTGGAGTGCTGACTGGCTCCCACTTGTGGCCACTGAGGGTACAGGACGCAGTGCTAATAGGACGGCTTGAGATGGAGGAAAGCTGTCATAGTTCAGACACAACAGAGACTCCAGGCTTAGATGGGTAAGTGGCTCAGCAGCCTGCCTCCGCAGGCAGAAAGTACCTGCTGAGTGTCTGGCAGCAAAGGTGCTATGGTGCGAGGATACATTCTCAGGCTGCTTATGTGCCAGCCTTGTAAACGGCACACGAGGGTGACCTAAACAATGGCAAGACCAGGGTTTGCAGCCAAGGCTTGAGGCTCTTTTACAGATTTTTTTTTTTCGGGGGGGGGGGGGGGGGGAGTTGGTGAGAACAAAAGCTTAGAGTGATGGGGAGGAAACAGACAGAGGTGAGGGAACATTCTTGCCCTCGAGTGTAGTGCAGGAGGAGCCCAGGCCTCAGTGCTTACCGGGATACCCAGGCATTGGTGTTGATGTTGAAAGAGGCAATGGTGCCATTGAAGCGAGGCGTTGTTTCAAAGAGCCACACTTTCATGTTGGCACAGGCATCCCATTTCGCGGTCCCGTCTTCTTTAAAGCCATTAAAGCCCAGCCCCGACAAAATGCACACTCCTTCCTGAGGAGAGGGGCGCCTTAGGGTTCTTGCCACTCCGCCCTCCCAGCCTCCCCAGCTTGTCTAAATGACTTTCCTACTTACCGTGACCAGCCAACAGGTGACGTATTTGTACAGCACAAACTTGCCCCAGACCAGCATGTACATGCAGCGGAACCAGAATGGGTGGTTCTTGAGGAGAGAACACATGAGCATTAGGGATGCACACAGGCACGGCACAGGTCTCTAAACGTTATTTTCAAACTTGTAGCTGGCTCCTTCCCTCCTATCAATTCCTGATGTTGCAGGTGCCATGACAGTGCAGCCTTACTCATCTGTGACCAGCCAAGAGGTGCCAACATCCATTTACCTCCTCCTTTGCAAAGTCTGTGCGTTTGTACGGTTAATACAGAGGGGCCTTGCATATCCACAGTCTGTGTTAATTTTCAGAGAAATCTGCCCAGAATGGATATGAAACCACTGTAAGCTTTTCAGCGGGACTGGAGCAAAGGCCAGCTTTCCCTTCCCTCTTGGATCATGAACTCTTCACAAGCCCCTAATTCACTCAGTTAAAAGAAGCAGGCTTCAGAGCCATGGCTTCTGCACTCCAAGAAGTCACCTACCTGGCACAAAGCAAGGAAAGCTGTTTTTTTTTTTTTGTTTGTTTGTTTGTTTTTTTTTGGGGGGGGGGTCAGGGAATGCTAAACAGTGCACCTGGCCCTGTTCTGCACACAAGATTTGTTCGTGCACGTGATGGTCTGGGTGGCATATGCCACTTCTCATAGACCAGAACAAAATCCACATGCATCTGTAGATTGCACGGCCTACTTCTCTGTCATCTGTAGGGCTCTTTGCTTATCTCTGAGATAGCAGGCACATTGCTGACAGCCACTCACATCATAGTCTTCAGTGAGGAGATAGTCTTCTGTGATGTGAGGGCTCAGCACGGTGTAGCCCACCAGGTAGACGAGGCCCAGACTCAGGCGCTTGAGAGCAGGGACAGTGCTGGAAAGGAACAAGTAGGGTCAGAGACAGCAGGGCCTCACCCTTCACCCTCTGACTTGCAGTCATGGAGAGGAGTGTTTCAGGGTGTGGCGACTGTGTGCAGTGGCACAGGAGGCTTCTGCCTGGAGCTGTTTCCCAGAAAGACGGCCCTGTGTGCTTGACTACTTGCAAACTCAAGTTACAGGATCGAGGGCAGGAGGGAGCAGTGTGTGGGAGGCCTTAACCCTCAGCATGCTACTGAGTTCAGAATCTCTCCAGGATTCTCAATCAGTGGTAAGGCTAAAAACTCCACAGTTAGCACATGCCTTTAATCCCAAGGCAGAGGCAGGCAAAGAATCTCTGAGTTCAAGGCCAGCTTGGTCTACAAATTAAGTCCAGGACAGCCAGGTATGTTACACAGAGAAACTGTCTTGAAAAACTAAACCAACCAAACAAACCCCATGTACAGAAAGAACTAGCAATTTCAACTCATGTTCAAACTCAGGGTACCAAGTTCCTAGGGAGGGAATTGTAGTGGCTTTTGCATTATCTCCTGTTAAGTATATATTTTTGTATATTGAACAGGGTCTCTATATGAGAGGTGGCTTTGAAGGGAGGGGCACAACTGAGGCATAAAAGTGAGTCTTTACATTTGTTTGTACTTCAGGGTCAGCATGAATGGCTGGGGCTCTCTAGGCTGAGGAGCACGTCGACTTGTCCACATGACACTGTGTCGGTCAGGCCAGGGTGCAAGGGTTGGCCTTCAGGAAAGTCACTTCAGAAGTGGCTGTGCTGGGTGGGCTGCGTACACAGAGGTGTTGGCTGGGAGGGGCGGTTACCTGTTTGGCATCCTCCCTGGTATGTCAGTCAGCTGTCCCTGCACCAGCTTCATGTAGTGGTTCATTGAGAACTGGGGTCCTACCAAGAAGGCTCCATAGAAGTAGGAGAAGCCAGCAACTTCCAGCAGGGAAGGGACACCCCGTATGGCATATTTCTGTTGCTCAGTGGTCAGGGAGTTCTATGCCGGGAGAGAATGCACAGTTCAGGATAGCCTTGACTCAAGAGCCAGTCTGAGGGCTCCCAACCTGTGCCCCACTGCCTGGAGCTCTTTGGTTTGGCTTCTGTTTGGTGGAGGTGAAGGGTGCAAAGTGGCTTCATGTAAGAATGTGTGGGATAGCTTAGCCAACAGCTGCCTGTGGCTGCGTGACAAATGCCTTGCTGGCACTGATCTCTGAACTTTGTGCAAGAGCTGGACCTGGACAAGTCACCCTGGTTCGTCCTTGCTCAGTTGCTATCTGCTTTCAGATAGCTCATAGAGTAGAGGATGAGGCAGAAGCTCTGCCCTGGTGGCACAGCCGGTGTTCTGGTAACAGGTTTTCTCCTTCCCCCTGGTTAATCCTTAGCTTCTGCCACAGAGTTAGTCCTTACCCAGTCTTTGCCTCCATCGTAGTAGTCAATACACAGACCTAAGCAAAGAGAGAAGGGGAGGGGAAGGTAGACATGAGGATGTGGTCTGCTGGCGGACTGTAGCCAGGAGCGTGACAGGAGCACAGTATGGTTTATTTTGGCGCAGTGGGTGAGACCCAGCTGTAAAGGAGGAAGCAGTACCCTTCCACTTACCAATTAGCTTCAATGTCAGGACACAATGTGGCATTGTCCACTTGATGTCATAGTCACCAGTGGCTGTGTAGTAATATCCAGCAAGAAGGTAGGCCTAGGAGAAGGGGTGTCTTCACCATCATCATACCTTTCTTCTTCCCCCCCCATTGGTGGTCTATGGTTTCCCACTCATAATCCTGTCTTAGCCTTCCAAGCCTGTGCCAGCATGCCTGACTTCTTGATTTCCCCCTTGTTGTGAAATCCCCTCTATTCTTTCATTTTCCCTTTCTTCTGGTCCCATCACTTAAGGCGTTACGAAGTTCCTATGAGCCAGGCTTGCTAGTGCAGACCTAGAATCCTGGAACCTGAGACAGACTAAAGCCAGCTTGAGCTACAGAGTTCAAAGGTACCTCAGCTACATAGTGAGACCCGTCTCAGTAAATAAATAAATCCTACAAATGGGGCATTACCACCTCAGCAAGGAGTGGTTTGCTTAGGGCCTCAGATGGACACTTACGGGCTTAGCTTCCTCAGCGCATTCTAAGTTGGTTTTCTGCCTTACTTTTGAGTGACTGCCCTCATGGGCAGTTGGGCTAACCCCGGTGAGAACCAGGGAGCCCTGCTGACACAGTCCAGAGGCAAGTGCCGAGTTACCGCTACAGTCTGCCTAGGGCCTGTGGTGGACTGCCCGGCCACAGGCAGGCAGCTGCGTGTTGGCGCCCTGCCTTGCCCCTCCCACGCCTGCTGTCAGATGTGGCCTGAGCCGCTACGAGAAGAATTTACCATCTGGAAGCAAAGGGTAGTGAGAATGGCAGTGATGGTGCGGCCCGCGAGTCGCAGGATGAGGAACTGAAGCACAACACAGAGCAAGGAGTGGTAGAACTGGTGGCCTAGGTGCAGAGAAGAGAGCAGCGTTTAGGACCTGTGTGCCCATGCTCCTGAGCTTCCCAACCACAAAAACGAGAACAAAACCAGTGAGCAACGTTGGAGGGCGGGATGCCATTCAGCCGGTAGAGTGCCTGCCCAGTTCAGTCCCCAGCTATACTGGAACAGGCACAGTGTGCCATGCCTGCCATCCAGACTTGGGAAGTAGAGGCAGGAGGCTCAAGATTGCCTTCTTCTGTACAGCTCACGGGCAGCCTGGGCTACATGAGACTGTCTCAAAACAAGTATTTATGTGTGGGTGGGTGTACCGTGGTAAGTGTGGAGGTCAAAGGGCAGTGAGAGGGATTTTGCTACCTTCACCCACCATGTGGGAAGAGCATCAGACTTGGCAGCATGTGTTCTTACCTGCTGAAGCATCTTGACAGCTCCTAAATAACCCTAATTATTATCATTGTTATTAACTTTGTGACAGGGTCTCACTATGTAGCCCTGATTAGCCTGGAACTCACTACATAGACCATGCTGGCCCTTCTCTGCCTCCTGAGTGCTAGGATTAAAGGTGTGCGCCACAATGCCTCGCATTAATTTACTCCTTAGCTCGTACATAAAAATGTACATGCTTATGGGGTACCAAGTAATGTTTTGATATGTTACCTTACTTTGAATTATTTAATACACTGTTTTCAACATGTTTAAAAATATTTGTCGTTATTTATGTGTGAATATATGCAGGTGTGTGCATGTGTGGCCCGTGTAGCCAGAGGAGGGCATCAGATCCCCTAGGAATGGAGTTACAGCTGGTTTTCAGTCACCTGGCATGAGTGTTGGACTGAACTTGGGTCCTCTGGAAGAGAAAACACTCTTAGCCGCTGTGTCACCTTTCCTGACTCTCAAATATTTTTTTCATCAGTAGGGGAATGTAAAAGAAAACAATAAAAAATTAAGCATGTTCCTATTGATTCAATCCTTTTTGTTTAAAATTTTTATTTATGTGTAAGAGCACTCTCTTTGCATGCATGTACACCCGAATGCCAGAAGAGGGCATCAGATCCCATTATAGATGGTTGTGAGCTCCCATTTGTTGCGGGAATTAAACTCAGGACATCTGGACGAGCAGCCAGTGCTCTGAACCACTGAGTCATCTCTCCAGCCCTTGATCCTCTTATTGTAAGGATGAAAACTTTTTCCGAACTAAAATTTATTAATCTGTGAGTTTCTCTCAGGGGAATTTTGTTCTGGTCTGTTGCTCCGCAGGTTTCTTATGGCAGTGTCCTTGCTCAATCCACTCACTTACCAAAATTGAAATAGGCAATTGAGAGGCCTGTCAAAGCATGGAAGAGATGGATGAGGTAGCTGTCCTTGTAGAAAAGGTAATGCCGGTAAAATAGAGCCAACGGATAGCCTAGATGGGAAAAAAAAATAGAAAGAAGGTTACTTGTGCCTTGTGTCAGAAAAGGGAAAACATAGGATTAAAAGAAACTGATTAGTGTGTGTGTGTGTGTGTGTGTGTGTGTGTGATATACATGTGTGTACATGTGTTCTTACATACATGTGTGAACATAGTGCTAGAGCACAACTTTTGTGGAGTCTGCCTTCTCCGTCCACCTTATGTAGGACTCAGGGAGCAAACTTTGATCTTCAGGCTTACTTGACAAGTGTTCTTTATCCCCTGAATCATCTCACTGGCCCTCCAAAAAACAAATACTCTATGGATGCTAACAGAGAGGACAAAATAGTACCCCCACAAAGCAAGGTTTTGTTTTTCTGTTTTTGTAAATACACAGTTAGAACTGCAAGTATTTTTAAGTAAGGCAACATAAAACCAAATCCTTTCCTTTATACCTACCAACGATGGAGGAAATGGTATAGTGATGAACACTTGCAATCTCAGCACTCAAGATGCTGCGGCAGGAGAATCTTAACGTCTGAGGCCAGCCTGCACTACACAGTGAGTACCTGGCAGGCCTGAGCTCCATGGCAGATTCTGTTTCAAAAAACCTAGCAAGGTCTAGGGAATCTCCCTCAGTCAGTGGAGTGCTTGCCAGTATTCTAGAAGCCCCGGCTTTGATCCCCAGTACCACATGAAACCGGACACAGTGGTATACACTTGTAATCCCAGCACTTGGGAGGTGAAATCAGGAGGATCAGAAGTCCATGGTTACCATTTACATACAAAACAAGGCCAGCTGGTGATGCACAGGACCCTCTATCAAGCAAAACAACTACTGCTAGGACGTTTTCTCTTCACCGTATAATAATAAATTAAGACACAAGTCTGGGCATGGTGGCACAGGCTGCTAGTCTTATCATTTGAGAAGCCAAGAAAAGAGATCTTGAGTTTGAGGCCAGACAAGCGCCTATGTAGAAAGAAACCTGTGTAAACAAAGCAGATGCAAACAAAACACAAACCCAAAGAAAAGAAAACATTCACTGTGCTCAGAAATGGTGCTTTACTCTTTGTGATCCACCCTGTGAGGACAGCACCCTCGGATTTCTGAGAAGTGAGATGTCTTCCAAACTTAGTTCAGGGCATGATCCAAGGGCCATGAGCAAACTCCCCGGGGAGCTCGGGGCCACTGAGGTCTACGTGGCCAAGCGCTGCTCACTTGATCAGAAGGGGCCAGGGCACTTGGTATCCCTGAGTCAAAAACAGCACAGGCAGAGGCTTGGCGCAGACTCAACACTCTGTAGTGTCGAGTGTCACATGGCTGCACTTGGGTACGTGTGGATAGCTAGTCTTCTTCTTGGCTTTTTGGAAGGACACCTTACCTATCCTGTCACCGTAGTGGTTTTGAGTTGTTCCTGGTTTATAGTGGCTGTGTTTCTTGCTCTTAAAATATAAAACATAGGGTCAGGGAGATGGCTGAACTGGTAAGGGCACTTGCCACCACGCCTGATGACAAGTGTGATCTCTGAGGCCTGCATGTGTGGCTGCGCGCACACACAAATAATCAAATGTAATAAAGGAATTAAAATACAAAATGCAGTTAGTTTATCAAGCTTTGAGCTTGTAGTAATTGCTTTTTATTGTTGTTGGTTGTTTTTTGAGAGAGGGTTTCTCTGTGTAGCCCTGACTATCTTAGAACTCACTCTGTAGACCAGGTTGGCCTTGAACTCACAGAGATATCTACCTGCCTCCTGAGTGCTGGCATTAAAGGCATGCACCACAACAGCCTGGTGGTAATTGCAATATATTTTTTATACTTTGTTTATTTATATTTTATGTACGAGTGCTCTGCATGTATGCCTCCTGGGAGGTGAACTCAGGACCTCTGGAAGAGAAGCCAGTGCTCTTAACCACGGAGCCATCCCTCCAGCATCCGGTAACTGCAGTATTTTTAAAGAGCATCAATCTGAGAAAGAAGCTGCTTGATTATGTTTTCATATACAGTATAAGTGGCTGAATGAACCTAGAGCTTCACACAAGCTCGAAAAATACTACAGCACTGAGCTATAACCCAGTCCTGTTTTTACATTTCATTGTTCTGAGACTGGGTCTCAGAAAGCTGCCCGAATTGACCCTAAGTCTCTACAGCTTAGATAGGCTTTGACCTTGTAAGCCTTAGCCCCAGAGTGGCTTCACCATCTATTATAAGTAAATGGGTAACCACTAGTTGTCTTTTTTTTTTTTTTTTTTTTTTTGGGACAGTCTCTCTATGTAGCTCTGGCTTCGAACTCACAAAGATACTCCTGCCTCTGCCTCCAAAGTGCTGGAATTAAAGGCGGTGCCACCACACCTGGCTCCGGGTAGTTGTGTTTATACAGCTTAGGCTGGCCTGGAGCTCACTTTCTTGCTTTGATTTCCTGGAACCACATAAGCCAGACATGGTGGTAATATACATTGCAGCACTTGGGATGCAGAGATAGGAGGGTCAGGAATTCAAGGACATTTCTGGCTATTCAGCAAGTTCAAGGCCAGTCTGTGCTGCATGGAATGTGCCCCCCCCAACAAACAAACAACACTTTAAACTTTAAAAATGTATTTACTTGTGTGTGTGTGCATGCTATGTATGGGCGTGAGTGCCACAGTGAGTGTGTAGCGGTCAGATGGCTGCTCTGTGGAGTCCGCTCTCTTCCACCATTACGCAGATCCTCAGGGCTGAACTCAAGCGGGAGGCTGAGCCAGGAGATTTTAGTTGTCAGGGAGTGCTCGGAAATCCTGGATAGTGAGGACTTATCTTTCTGAGTACTAAAACCTTTAACCATGTGGGATGTCCTACAACTAAAGAACATAATTACTCTGCCCCTACAGTTGAGAATTTAACATTTTCTTCTTTTTTAAAGCTAGCACTTCTTGTATCCCAGGCTACCCAAGCTTGCTCTGTTGCCTTTAATTCCTAATCCTCTGTCTCCACCTCCTGACTGCCAGGATCACCACCATGCCTGGATCACACCCAGGGCTTGTATTCTCCCCAGCCCTAATTTAGCACTTCTTGATATTTCAGAGTTGAGTCATGGTGACTCCTTGGCCTCTGGGGTGTGAGAAGCTGCCTGGACTCTACAGGACTTACACTGTCCTGAATCCTGAGTTCTTGTATCCACTTCTTACAGTTTTTCCTGTCCTTTCCCTGGCTATTCTAGGATCGATAGTCACTTCTTGAGCTTTCTACAGGGCTGCCAAGAATAGTTCCTCTCTGTATTTCTAACTCTCCACAGAATTTAGAACGTATAATTTTGTAAGACCAAGAAAAGATGCATGACAGGAGCCAGGGTCCTGGCTGTGTTCTTGCAGACTTAGCATACAGGCCTGTAGCTCCGTTTCTGGCTGCCTCAGGGGCCCTGTCTGCTCCCTCCTGGTTTAGGAACTTTGGAGGAGTGCAGGTTGTTCAGTCCCACACAGGTCAAACTGAGAAACTGGCAAGAAGGAACGGAGCAAGCCTGTTTACCAAGAACACTGAGACCACACTCGAGAAGGGCACAGTCTGAGAAAGCCGCTGAAGGAAACGGGATGAAATGTGCCGGTTGAGTTGCTGTGACAACCCAGGCCTGTGGTGGGTATGTAAACACCGAACCTTGCCCTTGGCTGCTGCCCAGCTCAGCATGCTTCGGAGCCTAGCGGCTAGGTCAACCCTTCCCAGAGGAGCTGTTTTTAGGGAGAGTGGTATCCCGCAAGCTGCTTCCCAGTCTTAACTCCTTCTTTGTGGGAACTGGTGCTTGCCAGCGTGGCAACCCTCACCTGTGACTGTCAGAAGCATCAAGCATCTCGCACCCACTTGCCCAGCTGTCTAACTGCCAAGGATGTGCACTTTGAAAAGGAGCTGCCATTCTGTGAGCAGCCAGGCTTCAGTACCACCTTGCTAAAATCCTGAAGGTGGCCCCGAGAGCGGAATGCTCGGCTCAACAGGCCACTGTCTTCCTTCAGTCGCACCAAACAGGTTGTAATGCTGTTGAGCCAGGGAGTCTGAGAACCGGTGGCCGTGCCCAGTCTTCCTCCTTTGTGATCGTTAAAGGAGGTCCTCAGCAGGCCAAGGGAAAGGGGAGTAAAGTCCAGGGTGTGCTGTGGGCTGTGACAGGCCGCAGCTCCGCACAGGGGATGAGGTACAGCATGTGAACAGCACAGGGAGGCGGATTCCCTGTGGTCTGCGTGCTTCAGACTGCGCTGTCAGGACCAGGGATGTCACGCTGTGGGTGCTTCCTTAGCTCCTTCTTTCCTGCACACTCAGGCAGTTACTTATTAACCTTAAAGTTGCAAGGCTTCACTTGAAGAAAACAGAAGTGAACTGTTTCCATTAAAATCTGATGCATTTTGTCTTTCGTCCCTGTGGCCATTTGTGAACTCTGCGGGAATATGATATGGCTCCATTTGGTCAGTCAGTAGATCACATGATCTGGGTCAAGGAAAATAAGCTGTGTTTCTCAAGTGTGAGGAAGAAGGTGGAACTCCAAGTGCTGCTGGGCCAGCTGTTGATATCAATTTTACAGAACATCCCCCAACCCCCGGGGTCATCAACCTAGGGCCTCCCTCCCTCTTTCTAGGCAAGTGCTGTATTACCCCACATCCCCACTGCCTCCTAAAACATCCAAACTTGTTTCTCTATTTTTGCTATATTGCCTCTGTGGAAACTCCTCGATGCTCACTCAACTTAATATGGACTTTTCCTATTTTAGTCCCATATCCCCTGGCTCCTCCCTGGATATTTTTAGTGTGATATTTCATACTGTCTCAAATGCCATATAACTAAACCACTCTTTTCTTTCTATTTTATTTTATTTTATTTTATTTTATTTTATTTTATTTTATTTTATTTTATTTTGATACAGGGTTTCTCTTTGTATCCTTGGCTGTCCTAGACTTGCTTTGTAGACTAGGCTGGCCTCGAACTCACAACAATCCCTCTGCCTCCCCGAGTGCTGGGATTACAGGCATGTGGCACCAGCCTGGCTTTACCTTATTTTATTTTTTAAAAAGATGATTTATTTTCTATAGTGAGTGTATTGCCTACATGTATGTATGTGTAGCATGTATCTGCTCGGTGCTCATGAAGGCCAGAAGAATGTCGATTCCCTGGAAACAAGAGTCACAGACAGTTGTAAACTGCCATGTGAGTGCCAGGAATCAAACCCTTGAAAGAGCAACAAGGGCTTTTAACAGCTGATTCATCTCTGCAGCCCCTGTGTAAGGCATGTGTGCTATGCATTTCCAGCCCTATATCTCACCCTTAAGCCCTGGCAATGGCCTCCTACTGGGAACTGCTTACAGCCACACATGACAGCAGTTCTGCATCACAGAAACCCTCCTTCAAAACCGCGGACACAGAAGCAGTCAAATTGCTGTGAGTTCCAGGTCAGCAGGGGGTACACAGGGAGACCCTGTCTCAAAAACAGAAGTAGCAACAAAACAAAACTCCCAAGCCCCAGGGATACCAAGGGCTCCCAGCCACCCACTAGCCAGCGCCGCAATTCCTAACTCTCAGCATTGTTTATATGTGGGGAGTGGGGTGGGACCTATGGCTTCTTCCTGCATGCCAGGCAAGTGCTCTAGCCCTAAGTGATGGCTCTAGTCTCTTCTTTTACTTAATAAAGTTTATTACATTTATTATCTGTGTGTGTTGTATGCAGGCCCCATGATGTGTGTGCGGGCACATGTGGCAGTCAAGAACATCTGTGTGCCGTCAGTTCTCCTAGTCTACCTTTATGTGGGTTCTGGGAATCAAGCTCAGGTTGCCAGGCTTATGCTGCAAGTACCTGTACCTGCTAAGCCACTACACCAGCCTTCTGTTTGTTCGTTTTGTTTTTTGAGACAGGGCTTCTCTGTGTGTAGCTTTGGCTGTCCTGGAACTCACAGAGATCCACCTGCCTCTGCCTCTTTGGAGCCATCATGCCCAGCTACACCAGCCATTAAAATAAATAGATAGATAGATAGATAGATAGATAGATAGATAGATAGATAGATAGATA
>NW_026590905.1:437635-459941 GCF_907164565.1 Psammomys obesus | reverse complement strand
ATAGATAGATAGATAGATAGATAGATAGATAGATAGATAGATAGATAAATGAATGAATGAATGAATGAATAAATAACTGAGACAAGTCCTCACTGAATTATCTAGGCTATCCTTGAACTTGTGATCCTCCTGCCTCAGCCTTCCACATAGCTGGGATTTCAGTTCTCTGCCATTAAAGCCTCAGATCAAAACAATTGAATTTTTCTTTTTTTTTTTTTTGTACATTCTGTGCTGGCTAGTTTTATGTCAACTTAACACAAGCTAGTCATCAGAGAGAAGGGGCCTCAGTTGAGAGAACACCCATATAAAATCAGGCTATAGGCGAGTCCATAGGGTATTTTGTTTGTTTTTTTTCAAGACAGGGTTTCCTCTGTGTGGCCTTGGCTGTCCTGGACTCGCTTTGTAAAGCAGGCTGGCCTTGAACTCACAGAGATCTCCTGCCTCTGCCTCCCCGAGTGCTAGGATCACAGGCGTGTTCTATAGCGCGTGGTAGCATTTTCTTACCTAGTGATTGACTTGGTGGAGGCCAGCCCATTGTGTGTGGTGCTACCCCTTGCCTGGTGGACCTGAGTTCTCTAAGAGACCCGGCTGAGCAAGCCATGGGGAACAAGCCAGTGAGGAGAAGCCCTGTGTGGCCTCTGCATCAGCTTCTGCCTCTAGGATTCTGTCCTGTTTCAGTTCCTGCTCCGACTTCCTTTGATGATGGACTGTAAGCAAACAAACCCTTCCCCCCAGCTGCTTTGATCATGGTGTTTCATCATAGCAATGACAACGCTGGGTTGCATCTGTGTGTGCTGCTTGTGTAGAGGTCAGGACAGCTGTGGGGGGCTGTCCTCTCCCTCTAGTACACGGGGCCCAGGGACCAGACTCAGGTGGTGCCAAGTGCATTACTCACTGGGCCACCACGCCGGCCCCAAGACCTCAGATTTAAGGACTGTTTTCTAAACTACATTTTTAGTGTCCCCCTCCCCCCTTATTCTGCTTCACCAAACACAGGCCTGTCGGGTTTCATTCACACCAACATGCTCTAGGTCTTTTGCAGCTGTGTCCGAGCCCTTGCCAGCTCCTTTGTGTGGAACAGCTCCCCTCAGAATCTCTAACCAGCAAACTCCTGGCCATTCCTCACTGTTCAGTGAAGTGTCTCCCTCAGACTATAGTGACCTCATGTCTTAACGTACTATGACTTAATTGTCTGGCACACAGGGCTGAGAGTCTCATCTGGCAAGTCGGCATGTCCCTGCCTACCTGATAGTACGCTCTCCTTTATGCTTTATTATACACAAACTTTTAAAAAGATTTCATGCAAATGAGTGTTTTGCCTGAACGTCTGTGCACCGTGTGTGTGCCTGGTGCCTGTAGAGTTCAGAAGAGGACATATGATCCTCTGGAACTGTAGTTAGGGATGGCTGTGAGCCACCTTGTGGGTGCTAGGAACCAAACCTATGGCCTCTGCAAGAGCAACAAGCCCACTGGACTGCTGAGACAATCCTCCAGCCCTCCAGACTTTATATTTTGTGTGTTTGGACAACAGTTCCTGACCTCCAGTAGCTGTTTCAAACAGTGTCCCAGTTTCCTCACACACACACACACACACACACACACTGGGAATAACAGGACCAGATGTGCACCAACCACTGCATCTGGCTGTTTACCTGGGTTCAAGGGATGGAGCTCACACAGCAAGGGCTTTATCTTCAGAGCCATCTCCCAGCTCCTTCCTGCAATTTTATTATGCCTTTCCCCCTTCCTAGGTGCCAGAGTCTGCAGCTGGGGCCTCAGGTTCGGGGCAAGCACTTTATCAGAGCACTCTTCTCACTATTGTGTTGGGTGTGAGCCCAGGGCACACGCAGAGGTCAGAGGCCTCCACTCCTTCTACTTTGATACAGGTTTTGAGAATTGAACTTAGGTTGTCAGGCTTGTGGGCGGAGTGCTTTTACCCCGAGTCATCTGGCTAGCACCCCAACAACCCTGTTTTATTTCTGAAACACACTCCACTATGCTGCCCAGGCTGGCCTCGGACTTATGACCCTGTTGCTTCAGCCTTGGAGTTTCTGAGGTTGCAGATGTGTTTCATGCCTCACATTAAGTTAAGGCACTGCGCTGGCAGAAGATCTGGGGACACCGGAGTGAAAGAGATTGGTCCGAATGCTTGCCCTGCGGCTTCCCTGTCAGTCCAGGCTGCCTGGAGTCAGTCAGTCTTTTTGAGTGAAATGGGTATCTACTGTAGCTTTGTCACCTCTGCCTAAACAGTGATGTGTCCAGTGATCGCAACTAGTTACGTAGAATCCATCCATGTGCTGATATTTACCCACAGATGTCTGCTCTAGCTTAGTCCCCTCTCCTGATTTCCACCTTTGATACCTACTTGACATCTTATATGGGTGCCTGCCCAAGGGAGAGCTTGAAACTACCAGGTGCAAGCTGAGTTGCTGCATGGCAAAAGCTGCCCCTCTCGGGGCCTCCCTTGTTTTATTTGATCTCATTTTTATTTTGAGGCAACATCTCACTATGTAGCCTTGGCTGACCTCAAACTCAGGGATCCGTCTGCCTCAGCCTCCCAAGTGATAGGATTAAACGCCAGGTGGTAGTGCACACCTATAACCCCAACACTCAGGGAGGCAGAGGCAGATGGATCTCTGTGAGTTCAAGGCCAGCCTGGTCTACAAGGTGAGTCCAGGATAGCCAAGGCTACACAGAGAAACCCTGTTTTGAACCTCCACTCCCGACTCCCCCACAAAACAAAACAAACAAAAATGGTGCACCACCATGCCTGGCCCCTTCCACATTCCTGACTGCAACTTACTTTCCTATTTGTCAGAACTAGTACCCTGCCCGCCATCATTGTTAGCTTCCTTCCTTTCTTTTCACAGTCAGTAAATTCTGTAGGTCCTACCTTCAAAGTATCAGGACCTCACCTTCCCCTCTTCATCTTTATTGCTTCCCCTGGTCAGTTCCCCATTATAGTCACAGGCATCTCCTGACTGGTCTCCCCGTGTTCTTGACTCCTGTTGCAGCATCCAGCAGATTCAATTCTGTGTCAGACAGTACAGTCTTATGCTTGAAACCCTCTGAAGGCCAAACTCAGGGCAAAGGCTCATGTCCAAGCAGAACAGGCAGTACCCGGTCACCCTCTCTGCCCCACTTTTCTCTGATTCATCTTTCCCCCCCAGTCTTTGCCTGTCTGCCCTGGATGTAAACTTTCCCTTCCTGGATTGTTCCAAAGGGCAGCCTTAAAGCCTCCACATTAAGAGTTCTCCTCATTGAACGATCTATCTCTCCATGCGGCTCCTCGAGCACTTCAAATGTTTGGTAAAATGTCACTTTAACAGTGAGGTCTTCCCTGACAGCTTGTGAAGACACTGCTTCCCCTAACCATTCCAGCAATGCACACGCCACTCTTCCTGAGGGCTGTCTAATTTTCCCTTTGGTGGCAACTGCTCTTTAACATACTGCAGATTATTTTGTTCCCTACTGTATAGCTTACTGTTGGATGGTTGAAAACAAACGCTGTATTCTCTGCACAGCGAATAGACTACCATTAGGCATCCATCACGTGGCTAGCATTGCACTAGGCACTAAGAGAAATATGGCAGGACTGCTAAGAGCACTTTTACTCTTAAGGAGCCTGCAGCTTGCCCTTTAGATAGAGATAAAAGAAATGTCAAGTACATGCTCTATGGCAAGTGCTAATTGTGGGGAAGTCAATCCTGTAGGGTTTGGAGAAGAGAGACCCATCGTGGCCAGAGCAGGAGGGGACACAGCACTTCCAGAGAGGAAGAGGTAAAGACAGGAAATGGGGAAGTACATGAAACACACACTCATGATCTCACAGACTCCCCAACATAAAACCCAAAAAGACCTTGTTGGGGTACAAGAGCAACTGGAACAAGGGCTGGCACAGGACCTCAGGGCAGAGCCGGTGTCCCTGGGGGCCACCTGCCACCCTTTCATTTCCACACGCCTGCCACTTTGTGCAAAGAAATCTGGTATCGGGCTTTTTTGTTTGTTTGATGAGACAGGGTTTCTCTGTGTAGCCTTGGCTGTCCCGGATTCACCTTGCAGAGCAGGCTGGCCTCAAACTCAGAGATCTGTCTGCCTCTGCCTCCCTCCCTGGGTGCTGGAATCACAGGCGTGTGCCAAGGAGCTGGCTCTGGAATCACTCTTACAAGTCCAGCGACTGCAGTAAATGGAGTGGCCAGCCACTGCCCCAGGACGTGGTTTGACCCAGCCCAGGGCAACACCGAGGAGAAGGTGGTCAGCTAGCTCACTTTACTGAGTCCTGGAGCTCCTTGCTTGGAGGGGCCTCAAACAGATCTGTCTATACACAGCAGACAATGCACGTGAAAACAGTATCAGGACGAGAGCGCTAACAGGCCACTTTTAACAGTCGTGATGATATTCCCTCACCCTTCTGGGGCTGGAGAGATGCCCAGTGGTGAAGGAAACGGGCTTGCTCTTCCTGCAAAGGACCCACATGGTGGTTCACAACCATTTCTAACTCCAGTTCCAGGACTCTGGTGGTTTCTTCTGGCCTCAGTGGGCACCAGGCATGCAAATGGGGCACACGAATACATGCAGGCAAAACACTTCGCAAAAAAAAAAAAAAAAAAAAAAAAAAAAATCACTCTTCCTGTGTTTGCCACCTTATTCTATCTCATAGGATGAAGTGTTCCCTAATCTTTAAAGTTGTTTTTTTTTTTTTTTTTTTTTAAATTTTATGATTACTGTGTGTAAACTTGTGCGTGTGAATGTGTGTTTGTGTGGTGTGGGCTGAGATGGCTTGTGTGCTTGTGTGGTGCTCAGAGAAAAGTTTGTCATTATTTCTCTGCTTCTTCCACTACTCGGACTCCAGGGAACTCACGAAGGTTTCCAAGCTTGAGCCCTCAAGGGCTTTCATGTGCTGAGCCACCTTGCCAGCCCTTCTACAAATTTAACTTTCATTATTAACTTGCTCCATAGACCAGGCTGGCCTCAAACTCCCAGACACCTGCTTGCCCCTGCCTCCTGACTGCTGAGATTGAAGCCATCCATGTTAGCTGCCACCTGACGCCTAGCCCTTCTTCTTTTAAAGGGGAGGGGGGGATCGTGAGAGAAATGAGAATGGACTCCGAAGTGCAGACATTAACGCAGCAGGTTTAGGGAACGGCACAGGTGGAATTGATTTCTTTAGCTCTCTGTACCCCTGCAGGTCTCAGTACCAATGAGGTACTTGTTCCTTGGCGCAAAGCTACTTATCTCAAGGTCTCATGTTGCAAGACTTGGAGGTTAAGAAGGTGGTGCCACTCATGCTGACATGGAGATTGGCTGCTGCAGTGGCAATTGTTAGTGACAGATAAAACCAGGAAGAAAGACAAACACAAAGGCGGATCATAAAGAGGGCAGACCAAAGGCTGAATGCTGGCAAATGCTTACATTTAAGGGAGTGGAAGCCAAAGAGCCAGAGAAAAAACAAAACCCACAGAAAAACAAGGAGGCAATTCCAGGCTACTAGATGTGTGAAGGAGGAAGACCACTTCACGTGGGAAAAAAAGTGTATTCACATCAAATGTTGCAGGTGCCAGCGAGAAGGCTCAGCGGGTAACCTTGAGGACTTGAGTGGGATCCGGGGCCCACATGGAAGGAGAGAGCCAATTCCTATAAGTTGTCCCGAGCTCCACGTGTGCCATGCCACTCGAATGTCTACATATGTCCATGTACACAGCAAATAAATAAGATGTAACGAAATTATAGCAACTGGCAAATGTTACCAACGGTGAAAGGCAGTGAGGAGAACTCAATCATTTCTGAGCACCATAAGCTCTCAGCAGCAATTTGGGCAGAGAACCTACTGGCCACTGAAGGCAAGTGACAGAGTAGAAAGGCAGACTGCAAACGAAGGCTACTCCTTTAAGGACCTGCAAAGGAGGAAATGGAACATTTCTTCCTCCCCCCCCCCTTTTTTTCCCCTAAGGGAAGGTTTCTTTGGAACTCATGGTATAGGGTCACACTGGTCTCAAACTCAGATCCACCTGCCTCTGCCTCCACAGCGCTGGGATTAAAGGCTTGCGCCATCACTGCCCGACTGAAAAGAAACTTTCTAAGACAGAAGTTGAACGCCATATGCTTCAAGTAAGAAGAAAAGCAGAGCAGGAAAAGAGTACCTGAACTACAGGAAGGAGGAAAACCTGACCTTTCCCTGAGACTGGAAAAATCAAGTGGATTGGTAGAATACTGTGGCTGGACTGTGGCTGGACTGTGGCTGGGACAGCAGGACATCCAATAGAAGCACACTCACCTCCCGGGCAGCGGGAGAAGACAGGGCAGGAGAGGCAGCAGCCCTCATGGAGCTATTTGCCCAGAGCCCATTTCTCTCTTTGGGAAGGGTACTGAAAACAGAAGCAGACTATTTCCTCAGCCCTTCCTTCCTTCTACAGAAGCTGATACAGCATAGGAAACCACAACCTAACCAAGTACTGCTGCCTAATCCATGTCAGCGGAGCAGCAGGGGAAGCGGCAGGGCAACGCGGCTCACTGGTGACTAGGCTTTATTTATTTACTTACTTAATTATCTACGTATTTACAGGCAGGGTCTCATGCAGCCCAGGCTGGTCTGGAACTTACCATGTGGCCGAGGATGATTTTGAACTCCTGATCTCCTTGCCTCTAGCTTCTGAATGCTGGAACTCCAAAGGCATACAACACGACACCCAGCTTTTTCTTCCTCTCTTCTTTTTTTGACAAGATCTTACTATGCAGTGCTGGCTGACCTGGAACTAGATAGACATCCTCCCCACCCCCTGACAGGGCTTCCTGAGTTCTAGGCACACCTTTTATTTTATTTTTGATAGTGTCTCCAAAATGTTGTCCAGGTTGGCCTCAAACTGTTGGCCATTCTCCTGCCTCCATCTTCTTTATGCTATGTACTCCTGAGCTTTTTTATTTTTTAATGCGTCTGTGTGCGGAGTATATGCATGTCAGTGCAGATGCCCTGGAGCTGGAACTAAAGTCAGTCCTCTGTTAGAGCACTGTGTCCCTCCCAACCATGGAACCATCGTTCCATGCTGGCCCAGAGCTCCCAAAGATCTGCCCGCCTCTGCCTCCTGGGTGCTGGGATTAAAGGCCTGAGCCACTTATGCCTGGCTTTTTCTTTCTTGAAAGAGAGTCAGCCATTCTTCTGCCTTCACCTCCCAAACGCTGGGGCTAGAGGTGCACGCCACCCCAGCACACATGCACAGGTGACTGCACTCAATGTGACTCATCTTCACCTTGCTTTTGTCAATATTTTCATATGATAATTTCAACATTTATTTATTTATTTATTTATTTTACTCTGAAGACATGTCACTTAGTCTTTTTCCCCCTTCTATTCTTTCACCAAAAAATGGAAATTCCTTGTGTAAGAGAACGGATAGAAAAGGGAGACAAACACCATGAGGCGGGAGAGCTGGCTGTACCTGCTGATGTGTCCAGATGAGTTACCCATTAAGCACTCTGTGCTGGGACTTCATTACTGATCCACTCCAGAGCTGCAAGGCTCATAGACCATAGGCCCACGGGAGAGGGCATGGCCCATCTCTGGACAGGCTCAGGAGAGAGTCTTTTTGATTTCTGATCACCGGATTAGGCCTGCCTGGCAGTCTTGGCAGAGGGCCACACTACCTTCTGTGTTCCAGCAACATTGCGTATCTTCACGAAGCTGAGTCACATTCCTCGAACTGAAGAAACCTTAGAAATCACATACTGTAACCCTTAATGAGGCAGATACGGAACTGAGCCCCAAAGGGGATGACTGGTGGACAGGGCTCAAATTAGACTCCGCCCCGCCTGACTGCTTTCCACTATTCTTACCACATGCCTTGGAACCTGGCGGTGACCCGGGAGTGGTGACATTAATAACTAACTGTTTCCTTTGAAAACTGCAGCTATATTCTCTGGTCTTCAGATAACAATCTAAGCCAGTCCTTGTTCACATGCACACGCACACCCGTCTTTATGCCCGTTTAACTCCTTGTTTAAAAACATTTAAAAAATCTTATTTTAAGGTGGGTACAGTGTTGGTGGCACATGACTGCAGTCCCAGCTAGTTGGGAAGTTAAATGGTTTGAGTCCAGGAATTCAACACCAGCTCTGGCAACATTTACAGTGACACACAATCTTAAAACAAACCCACTTCATTTTAATGCTACATATCAGAGCGTCCCTGTACTTTGTTAGTCTAATCACTGGGCACTCAATTGCCTTCTCTTCAGCTTTTTGATAACAGTGATAAGGGCTAAGCAAACTAGGACAAGTGATCAAAAATGTCCAGGGGATGAGGAGCAGGGGGCGTATTGTTATTACTATTTTTGCAGTACTGGGGATTGAAACCAGGGCCTCATGCACGCTAGGACAACAGCTAGCTTTACCCCGACTTACAGCTCTGGGCTGGAGGATTTAATGGTGGTTTAATGGTGTTTTATTCATTTTAGAGCCAGGATCTTGGTATGTAGCCCATGCTGGCTTGGAACTTACCATGTAGCCAAGGCTTTCCCTAAACTCTTCAGATTCCTCACCCTTCTGCCTCTCTAGAGCTGAGGCTGTTGGGATTGGTGATGTGCGCTGGCACAGCTAGTGCTGAGGATGTTTTGAAGATGAACTAATGGATAGTGAAAAAGAAAAAAAAAAAAAGCATTTCTGTGGATTTCAGAAGTATTTCTTAAAGCCAGAGATTGACGGTGTACATCTGTAAATCCCAGCACTTGAGAGGTGAGAGAGGAGGATCAGGAGTTTCAGGCCAGCCTTGGCCACAGCCTGGGCCACACGAGACCCTGCTTCAAACAAGAACAACTACAGAAACTACAGAAAGTACTTCTCTTTTAGCTCCTCAACGCATCAAAACAAACTAACCCTAACTTCCCCAGAGCCCCGCCAAGACTATTTCTTTACTTTCTCCATCCAAGCCAAGCACTCTTAGGAAGCCAGCCTTTCCACTTCAATGCTAATGGCTGATCTATGAAAAGTGGTGACCAGACCAGTATCAATAAAAGCTGAATGAGAAAACCAAGCTGATGCAGGAATTGGGTTCTCCCATCACCAGCTTACTATTAAATTAGTCCAGTAAAAAGTCATCCTGAGGGCTGCCCTCAGGTGCACTTCCTGGCTGATCAGATGGCAAAAGCCATGTCAAGAACAGTGTCCCCATGCTGGCATCTAGACTGTAGTGTTTCTCTAGAGCAGTAATGTATTCAAGGAGTAACACGATGTCTTCATTTCTCCGTTTAGTAGGAGAGGGGCAACAGACACTCAGACTTGATTTTGAGGCACTGAGAGACCCTATTTCCCTCCTGTGGCTACTAACTGGAGCATTTAATCACATTTTAATTCTCTGCAAATTACTATGGTATGTGGTAGCCAGATTATCTGGGCTCTGGAATTGGAGTGGTCCAGTCAAGATTCAGATCTACAGCCTGAGAAAGTTGCCCACATTCCTTGTCCCTTACCATATCCACTTCTGCACTAGGGAAAATGCCAGCCATTGTGCAGGCCACTCTGCAGATGAATAGAAAACACTTGAGCTGAAGAGATGACTGGGCGAGGAAAGGCCTTGTTGCACTAGCCTGATGACCTAAATTCAGTCCCTAGAACCCACATAAAACAGGTGGCAGAACAGACGCCGCAATGTTGTTCTCTGACCTCCACAGGGATACCACGCCTACCCGCCTACACTAATAACCCTCCTACACTAATAATAAAGAAAAAATAACTTGGAAAAGCACCATACAATGCATAAGTCTTTTATCTCAGCTTTTACTGATTTCAGTTACTACACAAAATTTTGCCACCCAAAAATACTGAATGGAAAATTTGAAGAATAAACAAGTCCTGAGATTACACAGCACTCTAAGGAGTGTGACTAAATCTTGCCCTGACGGGGCCCCTGCCTTTTATTCGGGTATCCATGCTGTATATGCTACCCACCTATTAGTTACACTTGGCCATCACACTAGTGTTTGTGTATGAGTAACCTTCCTTTACGAAATAATAGCCCCAAAGTGAGCCAGCAGTGATGCCGGCAACTCCAACAGGCTGGAGAAGCCATAAAAGGCTTCCTTTAGGTGAAAAGCTGTAGGCTTTGTTATTTGTTTGTCTGTTTATTTGAGGCTGCATCTCATGCCATACCCCCGGCTGGTCTAGAATTCACTATGTAGCCAAGGCTGCCTTAAACTCACGGAAGTCCTCCTGTCTGAGTCTGCCAAGTATTGGCATTACCGATGGGTGGCTGAAAAAGAGTTACAGTACAATACTGTGTATGTATGCATGCATGCATGTATGAACCTACCACATGTATGGCGTAATTTTTCTTACAGTACTATCTTATAATTGCTCCTTAATTATTCATTACTGCTGATCCTTGCTGTAGCTAATTTAGCAATTAAGTTTCATTATCAGTGTGTGTGTGTGTGTATATATGTAGGAAGAAGTCAGAGGGCTGTCAGATTGCCTACAGTTGAGGTTACAGGCAGTTGTGAACTTCCTGATGTGGCCACTAGGAATCAAACTAAGGTTCTCTGCAAAATCACTATGGGCTTTTAACCACTGAGCTATTTTTCCAGCCTCTGCTGCATGCCACCATGCCAGGTGACTTTTTTTCTTTAGAAAACAAAAACAAACAAACAAAAAGCCCCCAAGACTGTTATGTGTAATCTTCAGGTACCACAAATCCTGTATTTAAAAGAAAAAAATCGCCTACCACACAACAAATCTGTACTGTCAGTCAGGGAAGGATGCTGGCTACCTGTGCCAGCATCAGGCCGGAGGAGAGGCCAGGCTGAGAAGACTCTCCAGGGTGCAACTCCTAGGGAAGCCAGCTGGGACGTGGGTGGTACTTCCCAAGGAGATCTGAAGGGAGAGGCAGCAGGATCATTAGTCTGCACTATGGACTAGACAGTCACTTCTAGTTCACTGGACTTACTGCGGGGGAGTTTCATAGTCTGGGGAACCTCCTCCTTAGTCCTTAACATGGTTATATGCAGAGCTCAGGTCTGTGTGCATCCAGATACCTGCGGCAAGAAAGCAGGCAGGGAAAAGGCACCCTGGTGAGGGGTCTGGGGAACCTACATTTCCTAGACTAATGTCGCGCATTTCAGCAGCAGGGAACTGTGGAAGGCCTGGAGTGGAAAGTCTGGTAGACGCCATGAAGTCTAGAATTTGCTCACCGGGGAAAAGGGGCCACCAGTGGCACAGAGAGAAGCAAGTCTACTTCCACTTGCTCATCTTTCTCTCATATTTTATTTTAATTATTTATTATGTATACAATGTTATATCTGCATATACAATTACATGCCAGAAGAAGACACTAGATCTCATTATAGATGGTTGTGAGCCACCATGTGGTTGCTGGGAATTGAACTCAGGACCTCTGGAAGAGGAGGCAGTGCTCTTAATCTCTGAGCCATCTTTCCAGCCCCACTCTCATATTTTATTGTTCCTGCCTTTCTTTTTGGAATTGCTTTATCCCATTTAAAAAAGACTTTTATTATTTTTAATTGTGTGTCTTTGTTTGTGTTTGTGTGCGGGAATGTTCACAATGAGCAGATACCTGAGGATACTCCTGGAACCAGAGTTAGAGGCACTTATCAGTTGCCTGGGTGCTGGCAACTGAACTTAGGTCCTCTGGAAGAGCAAGAACTCTTAGCAGCTGAACCGCCTCTGGCCCTATGCCCAATGCTTGCTTATTAGGTTGTACAAGGTATGGTCCTCTCTCAAGGAAGTCTAAGGCCTTGCTCCCTTCTTAATGGCCCTGATTTCCAGGGGATAGAAAGTCCATTCTTGTCTTATCTGGTCTGCTCAGGGCTAGGACTGCTCAAGGTTTGCTTGGCCTCACTGCCTGTAATTTACCTGGTTTCTTTCCAACTTTCCCTAACACTACTTCCTTGCCATTACTGGGGCAACACCTCGGTAGGTAAGACTTCTTTGCTCAACAAATAAAATAGGCTCTGTGCTGCCCAGCTATGGTGCTAACAGGAGAAAAAGTAGCCTGAACTATTCTTGTCAACCTGAGTATGTGTAACTGTTGTATCCTTGCTCTCCTTTGCGTCTTTAATGGAAAACACAAAGACAGCCAGCAGTAGTGGTGGTGATGGTGGTGGTGGCCTCGGTGGCAGTGGTGGGTGGAGGAGAGGGGCATAACTTTAATCCCAGCACCCAGGAGGCAGAGGCAGGTGGATCTGAGATCAAGGCCAGCCTGGTCTACAGAGTGAGTTCCAGGACAGTCAGGGCTACACAGAGAAACCCTGTCTTGAAAAACAAATAAAAAAATAAAAAGAGGAGCTGGGCAGTGTGGTGGTATAGGCCTGTAATCATAGCAATAGGGAGGCTGAGACAGGGGGATTTCTAGTGTAAGTCCAGTTCTATAGAGGTATCTTCTGGGTGGGGGGCTTCAGTTCAGTTAGTGGAGCGCTTGCCTGCTCTAGGTTCAAGCCCCAGTACTGCCTAAGATGGCATGGCATGAAAGCTCATGCTGGTATTTCTGACTCCAATAATGGAGACAGTAAGAACAGAAGTTTAAGGCCAGCCTTGCCTACACAGTGAGCTCCAGACCAGCCTGAGGTCCAGTGAGATCATGTTTAAAAGAGGAAAAAAAAAAAAAAAAAAAAAAAAAAGGTAAAACAGGGGCCCTGGAGAGATGGCTCATTGGTTAAGGGCACTCACTGACTGCTCTTCCAGAGGACCCAGATTCAAATCCCAACTCACAACTGCCCATTGTCTCCAAAATCTGACAATCTCACATATACATATGTACAGGCAAAACACCAATGCACATAAAATAAGGGTATACATATATAAAAGAAATCCTCCCAGTCCAGGTTTTCATCTTAAAAAAAAAAAAAAAAGTAATACAAAAAATGTGAACAAATGGGGCTGGAGAGAGACAGCTCAGAGGTTAAGAGCACTGGTTGTTCTTCCAAAGGTCCTGAGTTCAATTCCCAGCAACCACATGGTGGCTCACAACCATCTATAATGAGATCTGGTGCCCTCTTCCGGCAAGCAGGCACACATGTAGGGAGAACACTGTATAAATAATAAATCAATAAATCTTTTTAAAAACCGTGAACAAACTATGGACTTTAGTAAAACAATCAAACAAAGCTTTGGGCCAGAGAGTCAGCTCAGCAGTTTAAGAGTGGTTGCTGTTCTCGCAGAAGATCCGCGTTTGGTTCCCAGAACCCACATCAGGTGGCTCACAACCGCCTGTGACTGCAGCTCCAAAGGAGCCCATCCTTTCTTCTGGCCTCTGTTGCACCTACATGCTTATGCAAACATGCACATAAATAAAACCCTTTTTAAAAGAGACGGCTCAGCGGGCAAAGACATGTGCAGCCGAGTCCTCGGAGCTCAACCCTCAGGCCCCACGAGGTGAACAGGGAGGACCAACTCCACAAAGCTGTCCTCTGACCCAAAGTGCTGGTGAGTGCGGGTGCTGGTGAGTTGGTGCTTTAAGCCAGGCAGAAGCACCAGAGACACCTCCTACTACCATTGTTAGGAGTCCCACAAGAATACCTCCCCACACAGCCATAAGGGATAAGCACAGGACTTAGCTTCAGACCCATACAGGATCCATGTTTGTCACTTCAGTCTCTGCAAGGCACTACAAGCCTGCTTGGTTTATTCTGTGGGCTGTGTTCTCATGGTATCCTGACATTTGCGCTTTTTATTACTGAATTAAAAAATACACACACACACACACACACACACACACACACACACACACACACCCCTGCATACTAGACACTTACATTTTCTCCTATCTTGTGTTATTCTTTTTCATTTTCATGACAGTACCCTTTGATGTACAAGAGTTATTAAGTTAGTCTGTCAAACTGGTCACTGGCCACTCCAGTCAGAAGTGACTTGGTCCTTTCTACATTGATGATTCAATATTAGTTGGAATGGGAAGAAAATTTGAAAACATAATAAAAGTCTTTATTTTAGAAGTAAAATAACATTTTGATATAAATGAGAAAGTTGGGAAGACCAGTCTGGTCTACAGAGTGAGTTTCAGGATAGCCAAGGTTACACAGGGAAACCCTGTCTCTAAAAACAAACCAAACCAACCAAACAAACAAAAAAACAAAAGGCTGGGGTGTAGTTCAGTGGCAGGGTGTGCTCTCCTGGCACAGGCGGCCTGCGTTCAACTCCCTACACCAGAAAGGTCCCAAATCCAAAACAAACTGACCAGACCCTCAGACTCAATGCACTCTGGAGGTTGATGAGATGATGACTTGGGGACCCCTGACGATCTTAGGGTCTTCATATTCTAAATGGAAAGGAAGTACTGGCCCCTGGCACTTCTGCTGTATGACAGCACCAACAAATGAAGGACATATATGTCACTTTGGCTGGCAGTATGGTGCTTGCCTTCCCAGAATTCAAGAGGTCAGGCGGGAGGCTTTTAGTGAGCCTGAGGGCCCTTAAACCTCATAGGGAGTTCAAGGTCAGCCTGGGCTGCATAACAAAACAGTCTCACAAAAAAAGCCACACGGACTGGGGTGTGGCTCAGTGGTAGTGAACTTGTCCAGCAGACTCTGGATTCTCTTCTCAGGCCACAAACTCAAAACAACACACCAGTGGCTTCCTAGAGTTCCTGTGTTTGCTTTTAATTCCAGATGGGCGATGTCTTAGTCACTGTTCTATTACTGTGAAGAGACACTATGACCAGGGCAACTCTAATAAAGGAAAGCATTTAACTGGGGCGGGCTTACAGTTCAGAGGTTTAGTCCATTGTCATCATGGCGGGAAGCATGTCTGCCTGCCACGGTGCTGGAGAAGCTGAGAGTTCTACATTTGGATCTGCAGGCAGCAGGAGGTGACTGAGACACACTTCCTCCAACAAGGCCACACCTCCTATCCATGCCACTCCCTATGGGCCTATGGGGGCCTTTTTTATTCCAGCCACCTCAGGCAGTCAATAAAGAGTTTTAAAAATGGAGTCAATCGGGTTTGGTGATGCATGTCTATAATCCCAGCTACCTGGAAGGCTGATGAAGGAGCAAACTGCATGTTTGCGGCTAGACTGGGCAAGACAGTGAGTTTCAGGTCAGTCTGGGTAATTTAGCAAGAGCCTGTCTTAAAAGAAAATCTAAATCAAAACAAACAAACAGCCTGTCCTTTAACTAAAGAATGTGGACTAAAAACAAGGAATGAACATTTCTAGTGGTGCCAACAGTTTGGTGTTTCCGCTCAGGTCCCGTGTCTACATTCAAACTTGAATCAATCTTGTCCGCTTTTGTCTGGGTGTATGCCAGGAGCCTTAAGGGGCACTATTCCAGTTGGCTTCTGTGTGCTGGCTTGGGGACAGCAGTTTCCTATTTACAGACTGTAATCTAGAGCGCTGTCCAGTTGACCTGAGGTCAGAATTGCTGTCACAGCAAAGTGAGAACCTCAGGAGCTAGAAAGCATTCCCCACGGCTACAAGCATGCCACTTCTCAGGGTAGCATGCAAATGAGAGACCCAGCATAATGCCAAGAGTTGCATATGTGGATAGATCCTTTATTTTTATGGTGAATTCTTTATTACTTCCAAAATTACTACATCCCTTTATATAAATTTTATGTTATAGATAGAACCACATATGGGTTTGTTTGTTTTGAGACAGGGTCTCACTGTATAGCCCTGGCTGGCCTGGAACTCAATATACAGAACAGGCTGGCCTCAAATTCACATTGATCCTGACTGCCACTGACTCCCGAGGCTCACACCAACACCCTCCCCTTTCCAGTTTATGGTTTTCTTATGAAAATGCCATAGCAATATGATAATTTGGTAATGAAAACATCTTAATTGAAAAAGCTTTTAAATGTTTTCTTTTTCTTTCTTTTTTTTTTTTTTTGAGACAGTCTCACTACGTAGCTCTGGCTGTCTTGGAACTCACTATGTAGACAGAGATAGCCTATGCCTCCCAAGTACTGGGACCACCAAGCCTGGCATAGATTTTTATACTCTCAATTTACACTTAGTATGCAGTTAGAGCGAGACATTTAGATAGTCTATTTAAGGCTTTTCAAGCTGGGTGTGGTGGCACATACCTATAAACAGAGTCAGGTGGATCTCAGAGTTCGGGGCCAGCCTGGTCTACAGAGTTTCAGGACAGCCAGGGCTACACAGAGAAACCCTGTCTCAAAAACAAAAACCACCCTTTTCCTGACGATATAGCACAGTGCTTGAGAACCCTTGCTGCTCTTGCTGAAGATCCAAGTTCAGTTCCCAGCACCCACACAGAAGCTCACAGCCACCTAGCTCTAGGGGATCCCATGATCTCTCAGTACTTGCCAGTACACACACACACACACACACACACACACACACACACACACACACACGTACATACACACACCACAAACCCTGGCAGTCAGGGTTATTTGTCAGAGGAAAGAATTATGAAAGCAGGAGGTAAAAACTGTTAAGAGAGTAAAAATACCCCATCCTCCCCGCCAAAAAAGAGCCACTGTCTCTTTTTTTTTGGCTAAAAGCCAAAAGGTTCTTTGGCTTCTTGGCAGTCTCTCCCTTGCCAGAGAGGCCACAAGGATCTAGGGGCTCTGATCTCTGATCAGATCCCTAAATGATTTTAGGGTTATCTTTTAAGAGTGTGTGTGTGTTCAGGGTGTTAAGAGTAGCAAGAAGGGTTCGTTAAGTCCTTCTAGTCTAGAGAGCAGACATCTGCTCTGGGTGGAGTCCCTGGAAACTGTGATAAGACTTTCTTATTTGCTGGGTGTGGTGACACAGGCCTGTAATTCCAGCATTCTGGGGGTGGAGGCAGGTGGATCTCTATAACTCCAGACAAGACAGGGCTACTCTGTGAGACCCTGTCTCAAAAAACACTTCATGTGTTGAGTCCCAAGTCAAACCTGAGTATGACTATTTTCAGCTTTAGTTGGCCCCCTCTGACGAACCTTCCCTCTAGCTATGATGCAATGTCACCTGTATCAAAGCCTTTCTTATTAACATTTACTGTATACGTGATTCTTCTACAGAGCAGTTCATTCAAGGTGCCCAGAGCTCATTCTTCTGACTGATCTTCAAAGCTATGATTTGAATGGAGAGGAAATGAGATCTTAAAAACAGTTCATTTCAAGCCAGAAGAAAATTCTCAGCCAGAAATTACTTTTTTTTTCCAGTGCTCTAGTCTCTATATGCCTTTCTTGGCTTGAAAACAGGGAGATAAAAACAACACATATGACACTTTCTGATAAACAAGATGCAGGCAAGGTGTGGTGTCTTATGATTGCTATCCCAGCAGAAGCTGAGGGGTGAGCGAAGTTCCAGGCCTTTCAGCTACAACAGTGAGTTCCAGGCCAGTCTGCGTTACAATATGAGACACTAGCGGGTAAGGTGGTGCACACCTGTAATTCCAGAACTCAGGGAGGCAGAGGCAGGCGTATCTCTGTGAGTTCAAGGCCAGCCTGGTCTACAAAGTGAGTCCAGTCCAGGACAGCCAAGGCTACACAAAGAAACCCTGTCTCAAAAAACAAAACCAGAATCAAATCTGTTTGTTGTCTCAAAACAACAACAAACAGATAAGCTTTCATGGTCTCCAAGGGGCTATTACTGTTTCACCAAGAGAACTCCTCCTGTGCCTTAAACCTCCTGGTCTTTAATTTCTTAACTATTGGGAACACGCACACACGCTCGCGTGCACACACACATACACACACACACAGGTACACAATTTAAAACTTTAGGCATGAGAACAAATAACAGAACCTCTTTCCCTAGCAGGTGCAACTAGGATCTAATTCTTGTTAAAGCCCCACGCCAGCTTCATTAATTGCATTAATAAATGTAACATCAGTTAAGTTACAAGTTGAGTGATGATTCCGTTCTCCAGGATTTGAAGAATGACAGGACATTGCTCTAAATTCAAGGCAAGCCTATATATAAAGCTACATGAGTTCCAGGCCTGAACCACAGAGAGAGAGACCCTCCCTCAGAAAAACAAACAAAACAGAAATGCTATACTGCTCAAAGTGGCTAATTTGATACAAAAAGTGAAGTTGGCAACATTGGTGCAATCATGTTATCAGGAAGTTTTGTAACTGACCCTCTCATTTGAAGTTCCTGCAATGACAATGGTTATAATACCTAGGATCATGATCTTTTAACAAAATGGTTAATGAAGAATGGCAAGGCATGCTAGCCATCGGGAGAGGCACTAACCCACAAAGAACCTAAGAGAGTTGTTTTGCCAAAGATTGTAGCATACAGTGAACACTTCAAAAAGTTTGAGCCTATTCAGACATCAAGTATTACAAAACAGATGATGAAATACTTTGAACAGCCCACCTTTAAGCTCTAGGGGAGCAAGGGTAACCTGAAGGCTTTCGAACAAACCGAGCATGGCAGGGCGTGGTGAGGAAACCTGGGACCCCAGAACCTGGAGGGCGAGGCAAGAGTGAGTGACAGCCACCTTGGGCTGGAGACAAGACCCAGTCTCAAACAACAGGTGGCAGATTACTCCACTGATGGGTGGTGTAGGCATGGGATACCAGATACTCTAGAGGCCGAGGCTAGAGAAGAACAAACTCAAAGCCTTCCTGATAATGAGACTATAACCTAGGGGCTATTGAGCAAGGCTGGTTTCAAACAAAACAAAAAGCGGGAGAGGCGAGCTAGGTGTGACAAGTAGCTGAGGTAGGAGGATTCTGTGTGTTTTGTGCCAGCCTGGGCTATAAGGTGAATTCCAGGCCAGCCTAAGGTACAATGGAACATCTAATCAGCCCATATATCACCAGTCAGTCCAGAGTCTAGTGTATCTCACAGCAGTCTTCCCAGCACCTGGGAGATGGAGGCTGCAGGATCAGCATTTCAAGGTTACCCTCCGTCACTCACAAATAAATCTCAAACCCAGAAGCTTCAGATGCTAAGAATGCTTCTGTGGCTATGAATTAGCATAAAGCCCAAGAACACAGATGTAAAATATACCTAGACTTCTAGAATTGGAGGGGCCTGTGAAAGTCATTCGGGAGATGTCCCAGTATGTTACAGTATGGTTCACAGTCAGAATTTCCAGTTGTTTAGTTAATGTGATTCAATTTTAAGTTCCATTTAGTTAGCTTTGATGTCTTTAGTTTGTGATTTCAATGCTACCCCAAGAAAGACTGCACTGAACAATGGCTTTTTCCTGTGACTCTGATTTACAAGGAGTTAACCCATGGGCCTTGTTTGATTTTTATTTTAAAAGTCACTAACATTAATGATACCAATTCTACCAAATTCAAGGAAAGAATTCCTACTCCTAACTGTAATTTTAGAGCAGCCAGTCAAGCAAGTTATGGTCATAGCCCACAGAACCCCATGCTAGGCAGAGTGGCCATCTGCTCCATTTGACCAGTTCTGGCTTTGGATGCTGAGGCACTGTGTGCTGATTACACCTTGGTTAACTACAGAGCCAAGGGGGAGGATTATGGAGAACATTTGGATTTTGCTCCTCTCCTGGCTCCACCCAAACCCAATATGCTCCTGAGCTCAGGTAAGTGTTATCTTAACCTTTCTAGTTCCCAGTTATCAGAAAAACAGTACAAGGGAAGTTACAACAGTGCTGTAATCATCTTACGAGAACTGGCAGGCTTCAGAGAATTGCCTGAGAACCGTTTGGAACAAGTCTGGTACACAGCCTTAATAAATGGCAGCTAGGAAGCCCAGTGTAGTTTTGTTCACTTGTAATCCCAGCGCTCGCTTGGGAGCTGGAGGTAGAAAGGCCAAGTGAAGTGGAAGTTTCGGTGTCTTAAAAAACTCAGTTATGTCTTAATCCCAAGTGTGGGATATGGGGCTGCCTTAGTTTATCCGGAGCTAATAACTGCCTTGTGTGGGGCGTGGTCTTTGCCAGCTGCAGATAGTGGAATTCTGAGGACTCTGAGAGGATATAAATGCGAGAACCTAGAGAAAGGCTTGAGGAGACACATGGAGGAGGAAGAAGGCTCCTTGTTTGTTCTGCTGCTGCCCTTTGCCTGGCTGGACTGCTGGATATCCTGACAACTGAGACTGGTATTTTCCCAAAGAACCTGAAGACCCTAACCAGCTGGAAATACGTCCAAAGAGGTCTATGTCCCCTTTCCCTTCTAACCTTCTTTATCTCCTACTTAGGGTTGGGGGGGGGAGGTTAGAAGGAAGGTAGACCCCCAAATGAAGTAAAGTAAAAAAATAGCCCCTAAAATCAGACCAGCCTAGGTTCCCTGGGCTGCCATCTCACCAAAAACAAGCAGGAAAATAATGGTTGCTATTTCTGTTATTAATAAGGAGGTAGCCAGTCCATGGTCTAGGGTCCAGGCTGGCCTTGAGCTCATGATTGTTTTGAATGCTAACACAGGTGTACACCACCATGCCACTCCTCTTTTTAGAGGAGAAATTACTTTTATTTTACCAAACCATTCATTCATACATCCATTTAACCAACAATTACTTACGAAGTCAAATGCTATGCCATAAACTCTGGGCACGCTGTGGTGACCTAGTCATCATAATCAATGGTTGGAAGACTTCATTCAGCACAAGGGAATGTAAGAAGGGTCATGATTTCGAATGTGAGTCAGGAAAGAACGCTCAGAGGAAACAACAGCTTGTTGAGAGACAGGTGTGTTAAGTAGCTGAGCATCGAGCTTCCTGGGCAGTAGGGTCAGTGTGCACAAAGGCTCAGGGGCAGGAAGGGCTCACTGCCTTCTCTGAGGAAAGAAAGGCCACGTGGCTGGAGGCCTCACACGCACTTGTTTGAAACAAGGACGCATCATCGGCAGGCAGGGGCTCACTAGGCAGGCATGGAAGCCCAAGAATGGTGCTGGGCCGGATGACTCAGGCCGCTTTTGGAGAGGAGACTGAAAGGGGCAAATACGAATTAAGAGACCAGTCAGGAGGCTGCTGGGGGCAGGTTTGTGCGCACATGCGCGTTTGTGTGACAGATGGTTGGTGATGGAGAGAAGAACTGGAGACACAATTTGTTGGTTGCGCTGATAGGAACTGGCGATTGGGGTGCCGGCAGTGAGTGACAGGGAGGGGACAAGGTGGAGTCTCTTGTTTCCCCCAAACACCAGCTATAGGGATGAAAGTGCTTTCAGAATCCACCTTTCAAACACATCTGCATTCCCTAGACCTCGCGGATGGTTTCTTAGTGGATGCACCCTGCCTCCAAGTCATTTGGACTGAAATCAATGATCCCACTAGTTAGTTGCCTCCCTCTTTTTAAATCACCTTTGTACCTTGTCTTTCCAGGTTTAGCCCCAGGCTCAGTATTCCCCATTCAGAAATCAAACGCCAACAAAATGCTTTTGTGAGACAGTAGCCCAAGCTGACCCAGAGTTAGTGGTTCTCCTGCAATAGGCTCCTGAGTGCTCATGTGCTTCCTACGTTTTACCATCCGAGGCTAAGGGAGAAACCTTACTCTGTATTCAGAGCTCACTACTTATGAAATGCTCCATCTTTAAATCTCATAAGGCTCTGTACTTCTTACAGCCTTTTATTGGGGCCAGTCCACTGAGCTCACACACATTCCCTCCCACCACAGACCATCATGTCCTAGAGCATGGCTTTATTACACGGGCTGCTCTCATTGCTTTTGCCCTTGTGGCGTCACGAACACTATGTGTCCGAAACAGGTATTCTTTGTTGAATTCAAGAATTCATGTTATAAATTACGTTAAGGAATAATAAAACTGGTGTAGTTAAGGGGGGGGGGATGTTACCCAGTAGCATTTGTCAGTACCAGAGCTCACAAGAAAATTCATCTTCAGCACCCTCGCAATCCCACTTAACACGAATGTCCACATGGGTAGTGATCTGGCTGCTGAAAACGCTCCACTCCAGCACGCCACATAAGCTTACTCTTGCTTTATGTACTGACTATTACAATTATAAGGTGGTGAGCTGGGTATGGTGGCAAACGCCTTCCCCCCAGCAGGCAGATCTCAGTGAATTTGAGGCCCACCTGGTCTACCCAGTGAGTTTCAGGCCAGCCAGGACCATGTCTCAACAAAATTAAAACAACAACAAAACAAGCTGGGCGTGGGCCCAGTGAAAGAGTGCTTGCTTGGCATTCGTGAAGCCCTGGGTTCCGTTCCCAACACTCCGACCTTCCTCTCTCAAATTATAATTTCTGAATTAGGCCATTTCAGATGGCTTTCTGTAACTCATGTGTAGGGGGCATAAATTATATGAAAAATAAGACAGTAAGGGCCATCCATCATTGTTTCCCAAAACTTGTTTCTAATACATTTATACACTATGGGAAGTGGTCTTTAGCAAGGGTCTTTATGGGTCTTTCCCGGAGCTCTCACTTTTCCTCACCCTCACTGAAGTTAAAGT
>NW_026590905.1:420928-437625 GCF_907164565.1 Psammomys obesus | reverse complement strand
CTGATCTTGACCGACGGGTTCTTATGGTTTACAGCAGTCCCTATGCTAAGCACAGCTGGCACGGGATTTCACACATAAGAAAATTAGATTCGGGGAGGTTAAACGGCTTGCCTAGGGTCCCACAGCGACAAGGGTGGTTCAGACTTGAACTTCAAAGTCCACGCTTTTTCATCATACCATGCTACCTCTACATATTAAAAAAAAAAAAAAAAAAAAAAAAAAAAAACCTTTAAGAAGGTGGTTTTACAAAGCCTATAAAATACTTATAATACAGCTTGGTGTGACATAAATTCGGACACATCACATCCTTTGAACCATACGAATAGTCACTTGGGACAAGCATGGAGTTTTTAAGGGTGTTAATAGTCCTGTGTCCCAAGACCTGTATTAAGAACATGTCCCAGGGTCAATGACAGGTGGGCGGCTGAGGAGAAAACCAATATGGTATAAGAAAATATGAGAAACAGGACGGAGGGATGAAAGTACAATATTCGTTGACAATGCGCAAAACAGAATGAGACGATATTGGAAGAGGGAGCAGAGGAAGGAGGGCCCGTAGGGCTAAAATATCCGAAGTTCGAGGCCCTGTGCATATCGTTAGAGGTGCTCATGATAGGGGCTGTTAATAACAGATAGCAGTATGCACGGTCAGAGTCGAACTCTGGAGGGCCACAGATAGACCC
This sequence comes from Psammomys obesus, assembly GCF_907164565.1. Lineage (NCBI taxonomy): Eukaryota > Metazoa > Chordata > Mammalia > Rodentia > Muridae > Psammomys > Psammomys obesus. The sequence continues at coordinate 436,942 of NW_026590905.1, read as the reverse complement.
AGGTCGCCGGGGCACGGTCCGGAATACCGATGACAAGGTGGGAGATGCCTGAGGGGCCAAAGGGCACAGCACGGGCCGAGAAGAATGGGAAAGAGGTCCAGAGGGTACAGAGTCCCCAGACTGGAGACAAGACTTGTGTCTTCCCCTGGATAGCTGGCTGGTGTGCTTGAGGACCTACACCCGCACCCCAAAAGCCCTTCTGGGTGGTTCGGGGCAGACGGGCAGGTCCTGTCCCCAGTCCCCATCCTACCTATTTCCCTGGGACTCCGCGAGGGGGCAGAAGCCGGCAGGAGGGGGTCCTTACCCAGGAAGATGGAGATGATGAGCCGCAGCGCCTGTTCGGACGCGCCCAGGGACGTCGCCAACTTGTTAAGGCTCAGATCCTCGACACCCGGCCACAGCCCCCGCATCAGCTCCAGCGTCTCTCCCACGTCCCCGTCCGCTGCAGACGCCATCTTAACTGCGGGCGCCCCTCGGGGACCCCCAGCTCCGCGCCCCGAATGTGGGCAGTAAGCGGTGGCTTCACCCCCAATTCCGGCCGGGGGCCCGCCCACGGCGTGCGCATTGGCTGCGGGCCCGCCCCGAGCCTCCAGACCCACGCGGTCATTGGTGGAGCCAGCCGGGGGCGGGGCCGAGCGCGGCAAGGTAGGAAGAGGGCGGGGCCGAGCGTTTGTAAGGCAAAGGTGACTCCCGTGAGGCAGGGAAACGGACCGGGACGGCGGGGCGGGGCCTGCGGTCGCGACCTCGCCGCTATTGGAGCAGCCGCGGGAGCGCGAGGCGAGGCCGCACCACCCCTCGGTCCCGCCGGCCCCGGGAAGGAGTGGGTCGGCCGGCGGTCCGGCCGGCTCGCTCGCCGCCTTCCCATTGGCTGAGACGGGAGCAGGCGAGAGTCGGGGCGGGGAGGGGGTGGCTGGCGGGGGCGTCACCAGACCGCGAGGTTACTCCCGGTCGCCGGCGCTGGGGTTACTGGGGCATGTAACGGAGAGGCGCGGAGGCCTGGCGGGCGCCCCGCGAGCGCCTCCTAACGGCCCTTTCGGGGAGGGGAGGGTCCTGCCGTTCTCACGCCTTTTCCCGACGGGTCCGGGGCGGGGGCGGGGGCGGGGGCGGGGGTGGGGGTGGGGGGAAACCCAGGGATCCCCCAGAACGCCGTCAGGGGTCCTGTTATTCTCCGGAGCCCTCCCCTTGCAGGTCGCTTTCGGTTGTTCACGTCCTGGGGAATCGAACCCAGTTCGCGCGCGCGCGCGCGCTTTCCCGCCGGGAGCTCCAACGCCCGCCCTTAGGCAGATTCCCTTTTCTATAGTAAAACGCCTCTCTCCGGAGGCGAGGAAATCAGGATATGCCTATTTATATGAAAGAGGGCCTATTTAACACTGGCTGTTTTAATTACCCATTAGACTAGTTTTGTCACTGCTTAAGTAGTGCGTGCTCGTGATGAAAGTTCAGACAGTGCCCGCGTGAAACAGCAAAGGGTGAGGCCTTTCTTCCCGTGGAACTTTCCAGTCTTCCCACCGGCGACCCCAGTCTACGGGAATGTGGAACAAAGGAATTCACGATTTCTCCTCGTAAGGAGTTCGGCTATGGCTCCCATAACACTTTGTAAACCCCCCCCCTTTTTTTTTTTTTTTTGCTTGAGCATTGAACCACTGAACTACGTCTTCTGCCTTTTTATATATTCTATTTTTATTTTTACTTAAAAAAAATTTTTTTTTGAGACAGGGTTTCTCTGCGTGATAGCCCAAGCTGTCCTGGACTCACTTTGTAGACCAGGCTGGCCTCGAACTCCCAGAGATCCACCTGCCTCTGCCTCCCTCCCTGAGTGCTGGGACTATAGGCGTGTGCCACTGGGCCGGGATACAGTATTCTCACTTCAATATGAAGTATTTCACTCTTACTGAAAAATAGAGGCTACACCCTTCCTGGATTAAGAAATAAGCATCACCGAGACCAGTGGCTCTCAACCTTCCCAATGCTGCCGCCCTTCCATATAGTTCCTCACGTTGTGGTTCCCCCCCAAAAACAAACAAACAAACATAAAGCTATTTTGTCGCTGCTTCATAACTGTAATTTTGCTACTGTTACCAATCATAATGTGAGTATTTTTGGAGAGAGAGGTTTACCGCGGGGGTCCAGATCCACAGGCTGCGAACCACTGACCTGTCTATCCAGCTGAAGTGCCTGATGGAACCCTTTCTAATGTCATCCTTCTTCCCTTCTTAATCTGAGACCGAAGATCTTAGTCAATCGCTAACATCCATCATCAAGTAGTTTTATTTATTTATTTATTTATTTATTTATTTATTGGGCCTGTGCGCTGGCGCAGCAGGTGAAAGGGCTTGCTGCAAAAGCATGGCTGACTTCTTTCTCTCTCTCTCTCACACACACACAAATGAAAATTTAAAAAGTGGATGGGTACAGTGGATTCAAGGCCAGCCTGGTGTACAGAGTGAGTTCCAGGACATACCTCCAGGGCTACACAGAGAAACCCTGTCTCAAAAAACAAACAAACAAAAAGACCATTTGCTTCTTTGGTAGAGGATTCAGGTTCTGTTCCGAGGACCCACATCAGGCTGCCCACATTCACCTTCCTGTAACTCGAGGGGATCTCATGCTCCCTCTCTGACTTCTGTGGGCACCCACATATGGCACAGACACACATAACATGAATCTTAGAATTAGTAAGACTAGAGTTTGTTGTGGTGGCACAGCTTCTGTAATCCCAGACCTTGGGAAGCCGAGGCTGAAGGATCACTCCAAGCTGGAGCCCAGCCAGGGCTACGTACAGTTGAAACAGGAAAAAGCAAGCCAGGCCAAACATAGTGGCTCATGGAAGTGGGAGACCTTATGTATGGTCAATTCTGAGAGCTCCAGGCCAGCCCGGGCAACCCAGGGAGACTCTGTCTATCTATGAAAAGAAGAAGGAGAAAGAAAGAAAGAAAGAAAGAAAGAAAGAAAGAAAGAAAGAAAGAAAGCAACATTATTAAAAAAAAAACAAAACAAACAAAAAAAAAAACAGGGGTGATTCATATTGGTATTCCAAATACTTGGGAGGTAGAGAGAGGCAGGAAGATTAGCTCAATGTCACCTTCAGCTACCTCACCAGTTCAAGGCCAGCCTGGGCTATATGAAACCCTATCTCAAAACAAACAAACAAAAAAAAAAAAAAACATAAAAACATAACGAAAAACATGGCCAGCCATGGTGGTACTTGACTTTAATCTCAATGCTTGGGAGACAGAAGCAGGTAGATCTCTGTGAATTCTAGACCAGCCTGTGGTTCCAGGCTAGCCCGAGCTACACAGTGAGACCTTGTCTCAAAACAAAACAAGTTTATTTGACCAGATGTTTTGGCACATACCTGTAATCCTAACATTTAGGAGTTAGAGACAGGCAATATGCTGACAGTTCCTTCGGGGCCGGCTGGGATACCTAGGGAGTTAGAGGGGCTAGCTACTGAGTGAAACTTTGTATCAAAACAAACAAACAAATAAAACAACCTCAGGTGGGCTGACAGGATGTCTGGGGGAAGATACTTACTGCTCAGCCTGGTGACCCGAGTGACCCCAGAGCTGAGAACCAAGACCTGAAAGTTGTCCCCTGACCTGTGCTACCTCTGACATTTTTCTTTACAAAGACACAAAAACCTAAAGCTAGGAGGCAGAGTCCTAGCCCAGTATGTGCAAGGCCGTGGGGAGAAGGAGAGAAAGTGCCACCACACCTGGCTTTATTTTATTGACTCCAGGGCTTTTTGCTTTATACATCTGGAGTAAGCACTCTACAAACTGAGCTATAATTCCAACACTCCACTTCAGGATTTCATCATCTCCAACAGGCCCAATCTGAGAGGCTCCTGGATCCCATGCTGGCCAATATACTGTGGCCCAGGATGTCCTCGGACTCCTGGTCCTCATGCCTCCACCTCCCCTACTGCTAGGATTGCAGGCCTGGAATAACACGCCTGGTTGGTGGTGAGGCCCCAGGCCTTCCTGCATGCTAGGCAAGCGCCCTGTCAAATGAGCCACGTCTTTAGCTCCAGCCTCTAAATATGCACATATTGATCGTTAAGTTTCAACCTACGTCTCGGGGAAATACATTCAAGCTGCAGAATGTCATCTCAACGGCCCTTTGATCTCTGGCATCATCTACAGGGTCTCACATCCTGGGAGACTCCCCCTCCTCCTTTCTCTCAAATTACTGCCTTCTTCTTTTCCTCCCTATCATGCTTCTGAAACACTATCTCCTGGACAGCTGTTCTCTTGTTCCCATGTAACTCCCCTGCTTCCTTGTGGTAAGGCCAGGTAACCAGTTCTGGCCATGACTGTAAGCAAGATTGAAGTATATTGTTTCTCAGCCAAGGGTCAGTGTACTTTCCAGTTTCTGTCTCCTCTCACCTTACAAAAGCCACCTGTTCCGTGTGGCATAGCTGTAAGAGAGACAAAACATACAGCTGGCATCAGGCTTATCTTGGTCAACAAGTAAACCTTTATGCTATTAAAGCCCCAGGGTTCAAGGTTGCTTCTTAAATGACCCATTACTGTTTGTTTTGGGGGCAGGGGCTCACGTAGTTTAGTTTGGCCTCAAACCTACTATGTAGCCTAGGCTGTCCATGAACTCCTAATCCTCTTGCATTTGCTTCCCAAATGCCCGCATCATAGGTCTGAACCACCATTCCTGACATAAAAAAAATAAAATAAAATAAAGTTCGTGGTCTTCAAACTCATGTAGACCAGGCTGATCTCAAACTTGCAGCAATCCGTTTGCCTCAGTTTCTTGAGTGTTAGGAATATAGATAGCATCATGCCTGGCTACCCACCGCTCTGTCTTCTTAAGAAATTTGTGTGTGTGTGTGTGTGTGACTAGAGATGAAATCTAGATCCTCAATATTCTGTAGGGATGAGCTCTCCTCCAAGTGAGAGCTTAGCTCATTTAAACTATTATTTTATTCATCATATTTGCATATATGCTGGCGTGCATATGTATACCCCAGCTCTGGGAGGTCAGAGGACAACTTGCAGGCATAGTCAGTTCTCTTCTTCCACCGAGTGGGTCCCAGCCAGGGACCTGGTTTGTTAGGTTTGGCAGCCAACACCATTATTTGCAGCTCCTATAAATTTCTTCATAGGAAACATTTCTAGGTATGAAATGAGCCTGTCCCAAGCAGTGTAAACTTTGGAGGTGTAGATGCAGGTTCCTACAGCAGCTGGGTTTTTAAGCCTCTCTTGGAATGACAATGCATCCAGTCTAAATTCACCTGGTTTGGCCTTTAAGGTTAACAGAGCCAGCTGCTTTGTCAGAACATCATAGGGGAGGGTCCAGCAGGATTCTACTTGTCTAAGCTATTAGATTTGCATAAAGCAGATGTCTTAGTTGGGGTTTCTATTGCTGTGATCAAAACAAAACTAAACAAACCCAGACAAAATGAAAAACCACCATGATGAAAAGCAACATGGGTGGGGAAGAGAAGGTCGTAGTTCACTTTACAGGCCCTGGTCGTGGCCGTCACAGAGAGGGTCGGCAAGGCGGAGCTGCTGCAGAGGCCAAGGGGGTTTGCTACTTTACCAGGTCCTCATGGCTTCTCAGCCTGCTTTCTTATAGCGCCCAGGACTCCCTGCCCAGCCACCGCCCATGGTGAATGTCACTCCTCAATAAGACCACGCCCCATAGACTTACCCAGAGGCCAATCTGATGAAGGCATTTTCTCAGTTGAGGTTCCCTCTTCCTAAATGACCCTGGCTTGTGTCAGGTTGCCATAAAAATAACTAACACAGCAGAGACAGGTGGGAAAGGAAAGAAACAGCACGTTGACAGTTTCAGGCTGAGAGTATGGAAGCAGCCATCCCTTTTTATTTTTTTTAAAATTCACTTTTATCTATGTACATGTGTCAGGGTGCCCACGGAGGGGAGAGGACCTTAGACACCCCCCTCCCCCAGAGCTTGAGTTATAGTTGTTTGTGAGCCACCTGTTACGGGTCCTGGGAACCTGCTTCCAGAGTGCCGGGATTAAAGGTGCGCACGCCACCATTGCAGGCTTCGGTACACACCTTTAATCCCAGCACTGGTGAGACAGAGACAGGAAGATCGGGAGCTTGCTGTACAGCCAGTCTGGCCAAATCAATGTGCTCCAATCAATGTGCTCAGCTTAGAGACCCTCTTTCAAAAACAAACTGTAGCCGCCACCGCCAAAACCAAAACCCAACCAACCAACGATCAAACAAACAAAAAAGGTAGAGATGGATAGAGAAAACACTTGGCATTGACTTCTGGCTTTCATATGTGTGCACGTGCATACCTGAGCCCTACACACCAACACACACACACACACACACACACACACACATACACACACACACGGACACACACACACCTATCCTTACCCTAGTAATACGACAAGAATGTCAATGGTTGGCAATTACATGACAAACTTTTGGTGTTGCTGCAGAGCAAGCCTCCAGTCTGCAGAAGGACAAACAACTTAGCTAGATGGACAGATGGATGGACAGATGGACAGTAGGTCACGTTAACAATGGGGACGACTGAACTGGCTGAAGCCTGTGGGATGGTCCCCTGAGCTCACACGAGTGCTTGGATGACAGGTCTTTTAGGGTCACAGCCATTGTAATGTTTGGTGTCCTTTAAGGGAACCAGATGAGGGTGTGGCACCCCTTTTAGTTCCGGTGTGTTTGGTCAATTCTCTGGCCTGTTTTTCCTGATGTAATAGGCTTATACAGTCCCATTGAGTTTGATAAGCTTACAGGGCAGCACCCTTTTCACTCCAAGGAATGAATTCTCAGCCTGTGCCTCCCAGGTGGTGCCAGGCAGGCTGTGATGTCTGCATGCATAGCTAGGTGCAGAGTTATCCTGCTCCCGCATTCCCACTCAAAATGGGGTTCAACACTGCTTGTACGATGCTTCCCCTGCCCGAGAGAGACACAGCCTGAAGAGCCGCTGTGTCACACACTGAATTACAGCCTGATCTCAACAGCAGGGGGATCCTTAAGGGGGGGCCAGGAAGGCTGGGGTGGAGCAGCTTCTGGCCCAGCATGAGGGCTTCATAGATAAAGGCTCTTGCTGCAAAGCCTGGATATAGCCTCATGGTGGAAGGAGACTCCTCTGACTTCTATATGCACACACACACACACACACACACACACACACACACACACACCACATGTGAAAATGTCATAAGCACATGGCACACCTTTAATCCCAGCCCAAAGCAAGCAAATCTCTGAGTTCAAGGCAAGCCTGGTCTACAGAGTAAATTCCAGAACATCTCTGGCTACAAAGAGAAACCCATCTTGAAAACTAAAACAGAGGAGGCTTCTCCTCCCCGCTGATGGGTATGTCTTTCACAGGGGAGAAGTTTCATGAACATTTAGGGGCCTGATGTCCACTCTCTAGAGGTCTTCCCATATGCCCCCATTATCAAGGATGGAACCCTGTCACTTCAGTCTAAGAACAGACATTAGGACACTGAGGTTGAGTGTGCTGTGGCTTAGCCGATTACAGGATGAAACCAGATGTAGGCGCAGCTCCAGGAGAGGAGTGCCCTTCACCTTCACGGCACCTGGAGAGGGTTATTTGTGGAGTTCAGGGCGGGTGGCTGCAGGCTGGCCCTTTCCCAGCTGGCTTTGGAAACACAAAGAGTCTGCTGCACTCCATCCTAGTTGTGGAGATCAGAGCCCCAGCCATATTCAAGGAAAGAGGGGACATGTCTCCTTGTCTCCAAGGGAGGATTTTCAAGATACATTTAAAAGCCACTACAAAGCCAGCGAGGTGGCTCAGAGGGTAAGAGTGCTCATGACCTGACTTTGATCCCTGGAATCCCTGGCAGAGGGAGAGAACTGATTTCTGAAAGACCTTCTATGTCAAGGACTCTCTCTTTTCCCCTTTCTCCTCCCCCCTTTCCGTAGCTGGGCCTGGAAGCGCAGACATATAATCACAATTCCTTAGAAGGTTGAGGCAGGAGGATTGCAAATTCAAGGCTTACCCAGGAAACTTAGTGTGACACTGTCTCACAATAAATACAAGTAAAAAGAGGACTAGGGGAAGCAGAGATAGCTCGGTGGGTGGGTGTCGTTCTGTGTCTCCTTGCAGTCTGGGCTGTCCCAGGGAGGGAAATGGATGCGAGCATTTTTCCCCTTCGAAGGCTGGTCCAGGTGTTGTTTGCTTCCTCACAGGAACAGAGGAACCCCCACCCCACCCCATCCCTCCCTGCTCCCCAAACCCCCCACCAAAGGTTCTGTTTCTCTCAGGAATGGCTAGAGCACTTAGGAAGAGGCCTGTGCGCCAGACAAGGCTCCTGGTCTCACCGGGGGTGGTGGAAATAAGTTTTCCACTGGGTGTTACAGTTAACTCTTTTAAAATGAGATTGCTGGTACCAGACAGCAGTGGAAACTTGGGCATTCCGAAAGCCTGTGATGACACTGAAGTGTTACAGCAGGTCTGGTGAGAAGTAGTTCCAACAGGAGGAAGGTCAGTGGCTGCTGAAGAAGTTCCACATGCTGGGGCTGGGGACAGCAGAAGCTGGCAGCGGCTAGCAGCACGTGGCTGACTGACAGGCAGCCAAGCCCTGGGCGGTCCAGAATCTCACAGCTGAACTCTCCATGGTTGGCTGCTCCTTAGGAGATCTGGGGTTCCCCAGATCAGGCACAGAAGGGACCCTGCTGAGAAAGGGAGTCTGTCATCGTTTACCAAGCTCAGAGGCTATCTGGAAATGCCAGACTTTTACCTTAAGTAGCAGGATCCCACAGATATGTAAAGCTCTTGTCGTACAAGACTTTCAATCCCCAGAACCCATGGAAGGAGAACACCGATTCCACCGAGTTGTCTGCACACTGACAATTATGCAAACACCGTAGTAATAAAACATTAAAGCATAGGCCAGGGCTATATAGCTCAGTGGGATAGCACTTGTCTGAATTGTTTAACACCGTGGGTTCAACCCCTACTTCAACAACAACAAGCTGGGTGTGTGAGCTGGGCTACAGAGTGAGTTCCAGGACATCTTCTGCCATGGAGGGGGACCTGGCCTCAAGAGAATGAAACAAAGGGCTGGAGGGCTGGCTCAGCAGTTAAGAGCCATCTGGCTGCTCTTCCAGAGGACTTGGGCACCTACATGGCGGCTCACTACTGTCTGTAATTCCAGGATCCAACACCCTCACACAGACATACATGCAGGCAAAACACCAATGTGCAAAAAATAAAAAATAAATAATTTAAAAAAAAAAAAAGAAACAAAGAAAAGAAAGAAAACTAAACAAAGCCAACTATGGTGACACATGCCTTTAATCCCAGTACTCAGGAGGCAGGGGTGGGCATATTTCTGTGAGTTCAAGGCCAGCCTGGTCTACAGAGTGAGTCCCAGGACAGCCAGGGCTACACAGAGAAACCCTGTCTTGGAAAAAAAAAAAAAGCAAAACAAACAAAAACCAAACCAAAACTAAACAAAAACTTCTGGCTGTGGTGGCACATACCTATATCCCAGTGTTTAAGAGGATGAGGTGGGAGAATTGTCATGGAGTTTGAGGCCAGCCTGGGCTACAGAGGGAGATCTTGTCTGAAAACAACAAAAATGAATCCGCACCTAGCCAAAAAAAAAAAAAAAAAAAAAAAAAATCAACTACATATGTGATCTTGTTTTGTGCAGTCAAAATAAAAGTTGTCAGAAAACAAACAAACTGAAAGATCCCCGGAGGGTATCTTCCGTCAGAGAGACCCCCTCCCAAAGAACAACGAGTCCATTCGGATGCAAACAGCAAGAGGCTTTTATTTTGATACGCGAGTACTCGGGGCAGCAAGGTCACTCGGGAGGAACCTTGCGCGCCTGCTTGGGGAAAAACTGGGGTTTTTATAGGGTTTTAGAGCAGAAGCACTGGTACAGAAGCGAGAGGGCATGGTTACAGGGGGCTGATTGGTACGTTTACACGAGACCACAATTTGCGTCAAAGTTTGGCAGGGGCACCCAGATTCCAGGAACTGGGTGGTCAAGGGGGGTAGGATGACCCCTTGACGTGGCCCGCCACCTGTTATTTTGTTTTTCCCTATCTTAGCTGAAACAGTCTCACAGATATCTATGAGAGTGATTAACACAAACTGTTTTTAGTATGACTGGGGCAGCCTGACCACAGATATCCCAAGTGGGTGACACAGCTAGGATTTTTCAGTAATTTTCCAGTTTCTCATCTGGCCTTCAGAGTTTTATAAAACAGTGGTGTCTCACAAAATGGCGTTAGCTATGTTTAACTTAGGGTGAGGCTGGGGTCTTTCAAAACAAACAAACAAAAACAACAAAAAACATGCTAATATGTTCAATTTTGGAAGCAAGCCAGATGGTCACTTCTCCAGAAGATTAATAAATTGAAAAGCTAATTACGTATACACAGAAAAAACCCAGTGTTTTCATTAAGCTTTCACACATTGTTTTTTTTTTTTTTTTTTGTTCTTTCTTCCACTAGAAAGCAAAAGTTTTTTTTTTCTTTTTAAAAATTATTTATATTTAGTGTTTTGAGACAGGGTCTCACTATGTAGTCTGTGCTGGCTTAGTGATCTTTCTTTCTTTGTTCTGAGACAGGTTTTTTTCTGTGTAACAGCACTGGCTATCCCGGACTTCATTTGTAGACCAGGCTGTCCTGGAACTCACAGAGATCTGACCAGCTAACTGCCTCTGCCTCCCAAATGCTGAGATCAACGGCAGGCTTTTGCCACCACATCTGGAAGAATTGGTGAAATTTAAAATGAGAAACAAGCAAACAAGCTGGGTGTGGTGGTGTACACCTGTGATCCCAGCACTCAGGGAGGCAGAGGCAGGCGGGTCTCTGTGAGTTCGAGGCCAGTCTGGTCTTCAAAGAGAGTCCAGGATAGCTAAGTCTACACAGAGAAACCCTGCCTGGAAAAACCAGAAGAGGAGGAGAGCTCTTTCTTGCTGTGGCCTCCCCAATGTTGGAATCATGGGCATGCGCCATTAACCTGAGCGCAGGGACTCTTATCTGTGTTTGAACCCTTACCACAGAGTTAAGCATTCAACATATGTTTTTCCATTAGCTACCCGGGAGGTAGGGGCCTGAGGATTACAAGTTCACGGCCAGCCAGGCAGCTTCAAGAAAATACATCTAAACGAAAACAAAGCCTCTGGGGTAGGGTCGGGTGAGGTGGGAGCGGAAGAGATGGCTCAACAGCTAAGAACGCCCACTTCTCTTGCAGAGGACCTAACTTGAGTTCCCAGCACTCAGGTCAGGCAGCCCACAAGTGCCCATAATCCCAGCTGCAGGGCATCGGGCATCCTCTTCTGGCCCTCCCTAGGCACCGAGCGCATGTGGCATGCGAGCCAACACACACAAACATAACACATAATTTTAAATAAACACCTTTTAAATTATTACTATTTATTATTACTGTTATTACTATTTATTCGTATGTGTGTACACATATGTATATGTATGTTTGTATGTATGTATGTATGGGTGCACAAGACGTGTGTATGTGGGGAGGCTAGAGGACAACCCACGGGAGTCAGGTCTTTCCCGTCACATAGTTACTGGGGATTTTACTCAGTTCGTCAGGCTTGGCAGTACACACCTTCACCCGCTGAGCCATCTCACCAGCCTGGGAGGAGTGTGCCCAGTGGTTGAGTGCTCACACAGCCCACCCTAGGTTCAGTCTGAAGCTCCACGAATCAGTAAGAACCTCATTTGTTAGATAAATGAATCGTGGTGATATGTTAGAAGTCTCTGTTTTCCTTTTACTGTGGGCATGCTAGGAAAGCACTCTGCCTATCAAGCTGTATTCCCCACCCTGGAAGTGACAACGTGCAGTCACAGAGAACAGGTGCCCTGTTTGGGAGTAGTAAAAACGTTTGGAGAAACCACCATCTGTGCTCCGATTCTTAGGAGCCTCGGGGTTTCAGAAGTGTATGGGTATGGAGCTGTCATCAAGGATGGATGCATTTGTCATCTGATGTGGGAAAAACCCAGGGATGATGAGAGAGGAACAAAGGGAGAGCTTGGATCTGGGAAGGGTTAGCAGAAAAAGGGAAAACAGGGTTTGGCCCACCACTGAAATGCTGGCCATTCTGTCTCTTCAAACTTCAACTCTTTAGGGTAGGGGAAAAAAAAAATACCCAAGATAAGCAACTTGTAATGAGGAAGTGTTTATTTTGGCTCATGGTCTCATAGATTTCAGTTCACAGTCACCTCCTCCTGTTTGGACCTTTGGCAACAGAGCACGAAACACTCGTTGGCACACACATGGCTATGGCCTGTGGTGGTAGAGGCTTCACACTCCACCGGAAGCAAAGAGAGGAAGAGCATGACCCTGGGGTCTAACTTTCTCTCATAGCCTTGATACAAAGGTTCTCAGCCTTTAGCAAACCCCTCTCTCTCCCAGAAGATGCTTACATTGTGATTCATAACAGCAACATTATAGCTATATAGCTATGAAGTAGCAATGAAAACAATGTTATGGTTAAAGTAGGAGTCACCACAACTTGAAGAACCGTCTTAAAGGGTTGAGAACTGCGGGGTTTCAGTCCCTGGGCAAGTGGCTGAGGTGCGTATTTTACATACCAAAGCGGAGCTGGCCTGCCAGGCTCCCCGGGCATCCCTCGGTCCCTACCTGTTACAGGACATGACTGATCTACCCAGCCCTCTACCCCGAGTTTTCCAGCCCAGGGGCTGGGCTTCCCTGTGTAATCCAGGCATTTTGGGCTCTCTCAGCATTTTCTCTCTCCCTCTGTTGGTACACACACTCTCTCTCTGGTTTTTTTTGTGACAGGGTTTCTCTGTGTAGCCTTGACTGTCCTGGACTCATTTTGTAGAGATCCGCCTGCCTCGGCCTCCTGGAGCCTCCTGGATTACAGGAGTACATCATTGTCGACCCTGCCCCCTTCCCCTCACTCCTCCCCTCACCCCCCTCCTAGGAGCTCTCTCTCTTTTCTCCTTCCTCTCTGTCTCCCTCTCCGTGGCGATTTCCCTGGCCTTGTTCCTCAGGATCAGTGAACCCACCCAAGAGTTGAAGCGAATAAACCCGCCTTTATGCTTTAATCTGACTTGAATTTCATCAGCAGAGAAAACTATCAAGGATCCCTGCTCCAGTGCCTCCCGGTCGTGCCAGGGACAGGTGACCACACCTGGAACAGGTGTGACTGTTTTTCTTACCCACAACGTCTCACTGTTGAAGTTACCTCCTGCAGGTGTGTGTGTGTGGGGGGGGACGGGAGCCCAGCTTTTGTTTGTGAGGGCATGGTTTAGGTACCGTGTAGCTGGGGTGGCAAATTCCATCCTGCACACAGGACCGAGGAAGAAACAGAGCAAGTCTGACCTTGGATTCAGGTGACTCCCTCAGGAGCTAGAGCCTGGGGTAATTCTCCAGCTTCCTGGACGCATTTCAAGGTTACAGAGTTACAAGAGGTGGGTTTGCAGGTGTCACCAGTACCTTAAGGTTATTATAGTTTAAATGAAGAAGGAGAGGGTGCAGTGTGGTGAAACCTGTAACCCCAACGGGCAGGGGTCGGGGCAGGAGAATCAGGGTTCCCAGGACAGGCTTTGCTACACAGTTGAGTTCGAATTAGCCCGGAATTCATGCGAACCTTTCTCTGGAAGGAAACTGAAAGTACCTGTTTGGTGACTTTTTGTACCTGAACAGGTTGAGGTCAAGGAGAAAGCCTGCCCTAGGGGGAAAATGCTTGAAAACAGTGATTTCAGGAAAGTCAGTGATAGGAGAGATGAGTATCTGAAAATCCCTGAAGAGCTTTAGGGAAATGCGTGTCCCCGGAGGCTGGAGAGAGTTGGCTCTGCTAAGAGCACTGGCCTCTCTTCCCCCCAAACTGAAACTCCAGTTCCAGGGCATCTGGCACCCCCTCCTGGCAGCCTCAGGCTTTGCACGCACAGACATGGATACCGGCAGAACACTGGGACGTAAAGGAAAATAAAGAGAGAAGATGTTCTACGAGGTAGAGCGCACCAACCTGCACAGCGCTGGGGTTCCGGAGCTCTAGGGGGAAATGGAAACTAAAAAGGTCCATTGGCGGTGAGGATGGAGGTAAGCCTGGTAAGGAAAGACCCCCCTCCTCCTTCTCCTCCTTCTTTTTCCTGATCTTGGTGGCTAATCACAGCACTTGAGAGGCAGAGGAAGAGGCAGGCAGGTCTCTGAGTTCGAGGTCAGCCTGGTCTACAGAGAGAGTTCCAAGGGCTACACAGAGAAACTGAAAAAAGAAAAGCAACAGCACATTTTTCCCCCCATCGACATACATTTTAAGTACAAAAGGCAGTGGGGAAAAACTCAGTAAAACACACTGAGAGCATGGACGTGGGCTTCTCAAGTGAGAGACCCAGCTGTCGTTGGCAGCTGTATGTACTGTTTTTGATGGATAAGAACCCCAAATGAGGTCACAGGGTGGCTCCTCTGTGTTGGACAGGATTAAGGCTGATACGGTAAAACCCTAGGTTGCAAGGGGAAGTTAAGATGTTCTTTTTTTTTTTTTTTTTTCAAACCTTGTCTTAATTTTCAACACTAGATGGCTGCCTAGGGGCAGGAATATGCTTCCAGCTATGAAGGAGGCGGGTAATTATCCTACTTCACACATTTTTAGGGGAAAAGGAAAGTGTACAAGCTCTGGCACTTCTGCAGCAACCGGGCAGGGAATCCCCTCCGCCCTGCTCTCTTCGCTCTCAGAGAGAAGAGACAGATGTTTGCCGCTCGCCGCTGGAGCCGGTGTGGGGGGTGTGTGGCCTCACAGAGGAAACAGACGAAGCCAGCCAAGCCAGCCGTCCCCCTGACCGGCCAGAAGAGTCTCCACTTGTACCACCTTCATCTCTCCCAGGGCGGGCCTCACCGTGGGAGTTCTGCGCCTGCAACTCCATCCGCAACTCCGCCCGTCTCCTCTGCCCATGTATATGTATACACACACACACACACACACACACACATACACACACACACACACGCTTGCCTGGTGCCCATAGCAGCCCGAAGAGGGTATCAGGCTCGCTGGAATCAGAGTTACATCGAAGGTTGAGAGCCATCCTGTGGGATCTGGGAATTGAACCTGGGTCCTCTGGAAGAACAGCCAGTGCTTTTAACCTCTGAGCCATCTCTTCGTGTGCGTGTTAATGAAAGAGTTCAGAAATGGACTCAAAAGTGTCCATTAGAGTTTGAGAGAGAACAAGGTAGGAAAGCCATAGATCCTGGCAGCTGGTGGGAGGAGAAAGATGGAGAAGTGGAAACGAGTCAGGCCTTTTGAGTTAGGGTCTAGGAAAGCTGGCAGGCTGAGTAACATAGGTTAGTTAGTAGCTGCGTGTCGGAAGAGGGGCTATGGTGGCTTGAATGAGAATGGACCCCATAGGCTCATATATTTGAATACTTGTTTGTCAGCTGGTGGAACTGTCTGGGAAGGATTAGGAGGTGTGGCCTTGTTGGGGGAGGCCTTGTCACTGGGGGTGGGCTTTGAGCTTTCATACACTGTCCTCAGCTCTTTCAGCCTTTTGGTTGTGTCTCAAGATGGGAGTTCTTAGCTACTGCTCCAGCTCCATGTCTGCCTGCCAGCAGTCATGCTCTCCACCATGAGGGCCCTGGATTCTAACCCTCTAAAACCTTAAGCCCTAAATAAACTCTTTTTTCTGTAAGTTGCCTTTGACATTGTGCCTTATCACAACATGGAAGAGCAGGTAAGACAGGAGTCTTCAGAAAAAATGAAAATATCTAGAGGGTCATGGAAATAGTGAATAAAGTGAAAGGCACGTCCCAAAATAGGTAGGTGTAAGATAGTGAGCTGCAAAGTCCGGAAACAAGAACCAACAACCAAAACCCAAAACCCAAACCCCAAACCCAAAACAAACCTACACAAAACAAACCTATTTGTTGTTTTGTTTTTATAAAGCTTTTAGCCATGAAGTGTGTGACTCTTCATGAAACAGCTCTTTTCTTTTCCCTTTCCTTTCCTCTCCTCTTTTTTCTTTCCTCTCTTCTCCTCTTCCCTTCCTTCCTTCCTTCCTTCCTTCCTTCCTTCCTTCCTTCCTTCCT
>NW_026590905.1:342639-420918 GCF_907164565.1 Psammomys obesus | reverse complement strand
TTCCTTCCTTCCTTCCTTCCTTCCTTCCTTCCTTCCTTCCTTCCTTCTTTCTTTCTCCTTCCTTCCTTCCTTCCTTCCTTCCTTCCTTCCTTCCTTCCTTCCTTCCTTCCTTCCTTCCTTCCTTCCTTCCTTCCTTTTGAGACAGGGTTTCTCTGTGTAACTCTGGCTGTCTTGGATTTACTTTGTAGACCAGGCTGGCCTAGAACTACCAGAGATCCACCTGCCTCTGTCTTCTGTGCTGGCATTACAGGTGTGTGCCATCAAGCCCAACTATGGTGGGCTTCCCTTATTTGTGCTCTGTTAGTTACAGGAAGTCCAGGTGAGGACGGGCTTCCAGTCTTTCTCTTATTTGCTTGTAAGCTGCCTGACACGAGTGATTGGGAACCAAATGGGTCCTCTGGAGAAGCAATGCACTCTCTTAATCACTGAGCCGTGCCCGGCCCATGGCTTATTTTACTTTCATTTCTCTGTGTGTGCACAAATGTGTGAGTACCACAGAAACATCAGCTCTCCCAGAGCTGGGGTTACAGGCAGTTCTGAGTCACAGCAGAGTGCCAGGGACTGAACTTTTCAGTTGTCTGCAAGAGCAGCAAGTGCTCTTAGCTGCTGGGCTGTCTTTGCAGTCCTATTCTTTTCTGAAAAGCTGATCTGAGTTTGTCTCTCACATCTATTCTTGTTTGTGAGATGGACTGTAGCCCTGGCTGGACTGACACTTCCTGTGCAGACCAGACTGGCTTGACCCGGCGACCCTCTTGCCTGTGCCTTGTAACTGTTGGGCTTACACCGTAGTCAGTTTCCTCTTCACTGCCCAGCTGATGCTCAGTGTTATTTGTCCTATGATAGAAGGAAGAAGGACCCCGCTTTGGGCGAAAACCGGTGACGCTAAACTTGAGCTGGCATTCTAGCTCTAGGTCTAGCTCTGGGTAACCACAGGTGAACCCTGCACACAGATAGCACACTTCATCCTTTCCACACCTTGCCACCCCTGAAAGACGTAGAGCTCAGTGTGTGCAAAAACAGTATTTCTTGATAGTGGGCTGTTAGCTCAGTTCCGAGTTGGGGGTGGGGGTGGGGTAGGCACTAATTACAGGTCCCGGTAGCCCTGTTGCCTTTGTAAAATGGTGCATCTGACCCAAGGATCATGGCTTAGTGACTATAGGTTGTGTCTCATTAGCAGTTAGACTTGCAATGAAATTTTTCTTTTCCTCCCCCTCCCTCCCTCCCTCCCTCCCTTCCTCCTTCCCTCCCTCCCTCCCTCCTTCCCTCCCTTCCTTTCTTTTTTGATCTCAGGTATCCCAGGCTGGCCTCCAACTGACTATGTGAGGAAACACTGCCCTTGAACTTCTGAGAGCTCCCTGCTTCACATCCTACGATGACAGCAGTGCATCAGATTGAACGAGAAACACATCTGTTATGTCGAACTAGCCGGCCTGATGCTTTCTATGTAGCCCAGGCTAGACTCAAATTCTCATCAATCCTTCTGCTGGCATTACAGACATTGGCCACTTTGCCCATCCTTGAGATGGGAATTTTTTTTGGGGGGGAGCGCGAGCTCATGAATTTGTCTCAAAGGCAGGATGAACTGCATTTTTTAAAAAACTAAAACAACAACAAAGAATTGCATTTTTACTGTCTGGGAGGACAACTTGCAGGACTTGTTTTTTTACTGTGACTGGAGTCCCAGGGACTGTAGAATTCAAGTCCTTAGGCTTGGAGGCAGGCATCTTTCTAAGATTAGCCATCTTGCCGCCCCCCCCCCCCCCCCCGCCTTGACAGTAACTTCCCCTACTTCTGATGCCTCTCCAACTTTGATTTGTGACTCACACAGATAGAGGGTTGGACTTTCTGAGTTGAATTTTCCCCCCTCCTGCCAACCCCTCCCCTCTTTTAAAACAAGTCACCTGACTTCCCCGAAAACTCTGAAACACACACCCTTTGGCTGAAAGTGAGGATTAGGCAATCTCAAAATTCCCCATTTCTCTCTTTTTCTCGGGATCCCTCAGCCCCGGGAGGCCAGCGCAGTTCTTGTTTGAAAAGCAGAGGGAGCTCTAGGATCGGGGCCGGGGCCGTGTTACCCTTTCCTGTGTCATGGTCTCCCAGCCCCCTCTGTTTGCAACAGGGACTTTCGGACATGCACACACACACTCGGGTAGGGAATCTTAGGAGCAGACAGAACAGGGAGATCGGGCCGGAGGTTCCTGCAGAGGCCGGATCCCCTCAGGAGCCCACAGGGTCTTCAGAGCATGACCAGTGGCGGGAGAGGAGGCTAAACCACTTGTTCCCATCCGCTCCTGAAGGTAACAACTTTAAAGAGCAAAGGTTTGATGGAGGAGCAGGGAAAGACAGGGAACTCTGCAGAGTAAGGTTTGAGCGAAGATGGTGGGCTGGAAGGAACTCAGCAAGGGCAGAATATAGACCCACTTTCTCATGTGCTGGACACCCCGACCCCGACACCAGCTCCATCTTTTCACACAGCAGTGTTCTCAGGGGTAAAGGCAATTCGTGAAAGACTTTTCTGGAAACTACAGGCAGATATCTTGCTTTTAAGCAAAGGAAAAAAAAAACAAAACATACCAAATCCAGAAAATTAAAATAAGACATTTCTTCTTGTCCTAACATTTTCAGTTAGCTGCCCCTTTCTTCCGTACTGATGTCCCTCTGCCCCAGCAAGGGCAGCTCTCTCCTTCTGATTAGCTTCTCCCAAGATCTCTTCCTGTCCCTCTTGAAGGAAACCCATCCCTTCATCAGTGGCCATTGGGGCACCAGCAGAAGCATCTTCAGTAAGCGTGTCAAAGAGGGCTGGCTTGAATGGTTGGGGATCTGACTGAGAGAGGATGGGAAATAGTCCTAGGTGGGCATTCAGGATGGACAGACCTGGGTAGAAATACAGAAGGACTGGCGCGAGGGGACAGGGGTGGGTGGAGGAGGACACAGAAGACAGGGAGAAACTCCTCGTTCATTTGCAGGAAAATTAGAAGATGGCTCCTGGCAGCAACGGGAGGAGGGTAAGACAGGGCTGGTCTAAGAAGTTAGTTGAAATCGCATGGGTGAGGGTGTGTGACTCCAGGCATAATGAATGTGGTGACAGTTACTGATAGGGACCTATCTGTACAGTATTCTTGGGAAGGTGACACTGATCCCTGGGTGGCCTCTCACTACCGAAGCAGGTGCCTGTATTTGTTGGATAAAGACAGCCAGGCCAGCTGCCCTTTACCTCCAAAGTCAAAGGTCCAGAGAGCCAGAGAGCCATGGGCAGATCGCCAGAGATGTGGTAAGTGAGCAGGTATCTACAGAAATGTGCATGAACTTCATCTCCACTCCCTTTCTCTCTTTCATAATTTTGAGACAGGGGCTCATGGTATAGCCCAGGCTGGCATGAAATGTACCCTTCCTCTGTCCCCAGAGTTCTGGCCTTACATATAGGCCTGTGCATGTGGCTTCTCATTTTCTCCAGAAAGAGCTCAGATCTGAAGCCTGCTTTAAAAAAAAAATTTTTTTTTAATATAGTTATTCCAGGTTTGGTCTATTTCATGGCGTATTGGCTGCCTTTTCCTTTCCCCTTTGGCCTCCTGCTGACAATGGTCAGAATTCTGCCTGAAGCCATGGGTACCTGGGTACCCCACCGCCTCTCTGTCATTGTCTTCCCCTTCCAGGTTGATCGTCTTGCTTTCCCTTTTGGCATCCCTTTCTGCTGAGCCTACCATGTATGGAGAGATCCTGTCCCCTAACTACCCTCAGGCGTACCCCAATGAGGTCAACAAAATTTGGGACATAGAAGTTCCAGAAGGGTTTGGCATCCACCTTTACTTCACCCATCTGGACATAGAGCTGTCAGAGAACTGTGCATATGACTCAGTGCAGGTACGTTCTGAGCACTCGAGAAAGAGAGCTGGAAGGGTAGAGAGTGGTGGAGGAATGAGAGGATTGACAGCAGCGCGCTGTCAAGTTACCCTATGGGCTGGGGGCGTGGCTCAGCGGTAGAGCATTTGCTGTGCATGCACAAGTCCCTGAGTCTGATCCCCAGCGCTGGGCACCTGGGGGTGGGGATGGGGGAGACAGACATGGCAATCGGGAATAGAGGTTCCATTCTCTTTCTCCATTCTCCTTTTGACTCTTCTCTTGTCTTAGATCATTGCAGGAGGCGTTGAGGAGGGGAGGCTCTGTGGCCGGAGGACAGGCAAGAGTCCCAACTCCCCCAATGTGGAAGAGTTCCGGATCCCATACAACAAACTCCAGGTGGTCTTCAGGTCGGACTTCTCCAACGAGGAACGGTTTACTGGCTTTGCTGCGTATTACGCTGCCATAGGTAAGACTATACTCTCTGCATATGACACACGGAGCCAGCTCAGGGGAGAGAGGCGGGAAAAGTACCTTCGATAGCTGAGGACTCCGTTCCCTCTTGCTCTGAGTCGTGGTGGTCTCACGGAGCGGCCCAGGCTGCCTGAGTCACAAACTCTCAACTCTCCTCACTTCAGCCTCTAGGTGTGTGTCACCCCTCCCCTCCCCCACCTCCCCCAGGGCTGCTTACATCTTTAACAAGGATTGACTTGCCCCGGGCCAGTCTCTGTATGGCCTTTGTGTGATTCGAAAACTTTATCGGGTGTTTAGTGGTGATAATAGCAGATAATGGACAGTAATCTGTTGAGCATCGCTGCGAAATGCGTCCTGTTGATACAGGCTTACTTACATTAACACAGTCTTCAGCTCAGTCCTACAAGGTAGGGATCTTTATCTCCCTGTAAAGATAAGGATCTGGTGTTGGTGCAGGCCTGTGATCCCATACACTTTGGAGGTTGAGGCAGAGGAATTGTGAATGCAAGCTTAGCATGAGCAGCTTGGTAAGTAAGATCTTGTCTCCCAATCAGAAGCAAAAAGAGGGCTGGTGAGACAGTTCAGTCTGTGACATGGTTGCTGTGCAAACCATCTGTTTGAGCCCAGGGTCCATGTAAAGGTAGAAGGAGTAAACCGCCTCTGACCTTCATGTGTGTGCTATGGCATGTCCCCATTGTGCACACACACACACATACATGTACAATGATAATAAATAATTAATACAATTTAGGCCAGGTGTGGGGGCACACGCCTTTAATTCCAGCACTTAGGAGGCAGAGGCAGGCAGGTCTTTGTGAGTTCAAGGCCAGCCTGGTCTGTTTGGTAAGTTTCAGGACAACTAGAGCTACGTAAATAGAGATCCTGTCTCAAAAAAAAAAAAAAAGGAAACAATAAAAAAAAAAAAAAAAAAAAGGGCTGGGAGTTTTGGTGCGGTGCACACACCTGTAATTCCAGTACTAACATGAGGATCAGGAATTCAAGGGTAGCCTGGGCTAGAAAAGAGTCTGTATTTAAAAAAAAAAATCAGAAAAAAAAGAGTTGGGGCTAAGCTTAGTGGTAGAGTGAGTGCTTCCTTAGTGTCTACAAGGCTTGCAGAAACCTCGGGACTTGAGAAAAAGTGGAAACTGAGAAGGAGAATAATTTGGCAGGAATTGTATAAGGGCGAATACATGGTACTTTAACACATCTGAGTCTTCGGATCCTAGGTCCTTCTGCATCTACCTCCAGGTTAAAGTGGAGTTAGAACTGCTCTTAAAGTTCAAATGTCATCCAGATTTTACAGAAAGGCCAACATCCTATAAGGGAGGTACTAACAGTACCCCACCACAGGACCTCACCGTCATGACAACCTTCAGTGTTGTCTCTGGTACACTGTCTGGGGGAAACTCTGTTTCCCTCAGACAGAGTTTCTCTATGTGTCCCAGACTGGCCTTGAACTCCCGACTCTCTTGCTTCAGTCTCCCGAGTACTGGAGCTACAGCAGGTGCCAGCTGGGCGGGATATTGTGTGTTTTGTATGCAAGAAAAGCCGGAGAGCTTCTCACAGTGCCAGCTCCCCTAGAGCTGTACAGCGGCAGGACACGGCTCTGGACCTTACTTCAGAAGAGTGATCTACAGTGAGACTGTTCTCGTGGTATTCGCAGATTTAAAAATATGGGGCAGCTGAGGGCATTTACTGTCCCTGGAGAGGACCAGGGTTCAGTTCCCGGCACCCACATGGCAGCTCACGACCGTGGGTAATTCCAATTCCAGAGCATCTAACACTCTCTTTTGACCTCAAAGGGCACCAGACTTGCATGTAGTATATCCATGCAATCATAGATGTTTAAAAATTAAAATGTTTTAATATGTATTTATTATTTTTAAATATTTACCTTTTTCCATGTGTCTAGGTGTTTTGCTTGCTTGTATGTATGCAGTGTCTTAAGAGTCTACAAGCAGGTATTGGATTCTGTGGACCTGGACTGGAATTATAGATGGTTGTGAGTTGCCTTGTAGGTGCTGGAAATAGAACCCAGGACCTCTGGGAGAGCAGCAAGAGCTCTTAACTACTTAGTCATATCTGCCCCTCTTAACTTCTTCTTCTTTTTTTTAATTTTATTATTTTATTTTTTTTAGTTACATTTTGTTAACTCTGTGTCCCCACTGTATCCTGCTCCCTCATTCCCTCCCCAACCCCACACTCCCTCCCTGATCTCCTCCCTGCTCCTTTCCAAGTCCACTGATAGGGAAGGACCTCCTCCCCTTTCATCTGACCCTGTTTTATCTCTTAACTTCTTTTTATTAACACGTGTTAGCTATACATAATAATGGATTTCATTATGACATTTTCATACTCACACACAATGTATTTGTCCAAGCTTGCCGTCATCTCCCTCCCTTGTGCCTGCCTACGGGCTGTCTTCTGTTTTTGTGTCTTTTTTCATGCTCTGATGAGTTCCATCAGGGTTGTGCAAGAACTTGTGGAGGGGTTATCTACAGGAAGGAGCCTGGGCACTGTACCAGCGGCTACACCAGTGAAGAAAATGCCTGTCCTTCCTCCAGCGATAAATTACTTGCCTACAGATCCTCAGGGACGGGTGGGGCCTCCTGAGTCACACCCCACTTCATGACAGGATTTTGACAGGCACAGTCCTGTGCAGGTTACAGCAGCTTCAGTGAGTTTAAGAGTGTAATGCCCTGTCGTGCCTGGAACAGCATTCCATAACACCTCCATCCCTTCCTCTGGCTCTCACATCCCTTCTTACATGGTCTCCCTCTTCCATTATGTCTGCCTTCCTTCCTTCCTTCCCTCCTTCTTTCCCTCCTTTCTTCCCTCCTTCCTCCCTTCCTTCCCCTATCTCTCACTCTTTTTCTCTTTGAGAAAGAGTTTTCCACTATAGCTCAGGCTGGCCTTGAACACATGTCAGTCCTTCTGCCACCCGAATACTGGAATTACATGCCTGAGCTACATGCCTAGTTTTGAGAGCATTTAAGCAACAAGTCTTTTCTGTTTTTCTTTATCCTTATAGATTTGAGCTTAACTGTTGTTACAAAGAATAAGAAATCCTAATCTTTTGATTTTACCAATATCAAAAGACTCTGGAGGCAGACATGGGGATGAAAAATTGCTAGCTCAGAGAGGCAGAGAAAGCTGACCTTCCTACTCAGCTCACCTCCTGAAGGAAAAAGCCCCAAACCAAAAGCTTTCTAGCTCTGAGATAGCCCAGGAAGAAAAGATCTGCCAGCTCATTTGACAGGCAGGAGGAGAAAGCAAAAAAGCCCTTTCTTCTCCATGCTGTCTTAAATACCCTCCAACTCAAAGTCCCTCCTCTGTGTTTAATCCCTGTCATCTGGTTACTTGTTCCACTTCTTGACCGATGGTTAACTTCATTAAATGCTGTGTACAGAAAGCTCTTGGATTAAAGGTGTGTGCTAGGGCTGAGCCACCCCAAATAAGCTACAGTTTTCACAGTTCACAATCTTGGGGTTCACAATGGGATCAAATTTCCTGCAACATTTAACATCATTTTTCCTTCTAGGTCTCTGTGCTTGACCTTGAGTTTTGCCTACTTTTTTGCAGACATAAACGAATGCACAGACTTTACAGATGTCCCTTGCAGCCACTTCTGCAATAACTTCATCGGTGGATACTTCTGCTCCTGTCCTCCAGAATATTTTCTCTATGATGACATGAGGAATTGTGGAGGTGAGCTTGGTATCAGGAGGTCTTTGTGTTCCCCAGGCTGCAGAATGGATCGAGGGCTCAGTCCAGCTTTCCGATTTTGATTAGGTTTTTCCTTCAAATGGCAACTGTTGTTAGCTATTCACGAACGGAGTGGGAGCCTCAGGAGGGGAGGGAGACAAGGTGTATTAGCTTTACATTGCTAGGACAGGTGCAGTAAACAGTTAAAAGGATGAAATGTTGGTTCACAGTTCTAGCAGTTTCAGTTGCTGGTCGGTTGGATCCATTGTTCTTGAGCCTGCAGTTGGGCAGAGCTATCGTGTCAGGGAGCCAGGTGTTAGAGCAAAGCTGCTCACCTCAGGGCAGCTGGGAAATAAAAAGGAAGGGGCAGGGGTGCCAATGTCCTTTCCAAGGCCATACCTCCAATGACCTGTATTCCATCTATTAGGCCCTGCCTTCTGAAGATTGCGTTATCTCCCAGTAATGGAATGACCAAGTGACCAGGCCCTTAGCATACGTAACTTTGGGAGATATTAATATCCCAATCACAACACAAGGCTTCAGGGCAAAGTCAGTTAATTGGAGAAGAGAGATAGATGACTGAGGAGAGACTGCCTGAGGCTGTTCACAACTATGGGAAGTTGTGAATGTTCTCTAGTTCACATATGGCCATAACAAGCAGGGTGACACCGCCTAGGCATGGGCTAGCTCTGCCCATAAGCACTGTGGGTAATGGCATCATGGAGGCTTCATTCAGGGAACAGATCTTGGCTAATCTGAATGGAGGACTCTGAGTTTTTGACCAAAGGCAGAAGAGGGCAAGCAAGGGCTTCTTGTTTGTCCCTATATCTGATTGCTCCTCTCTCTGTCTCTGTCTCTCTCTCTCTTTTTGTCCTATAGTCAATTGTAGTGGGAATGTTTTCACTTCCCTGATTGGGGAGATTTCAAGTCCCAATTATCCCAATCCGTACCCGGAGAACTCCAGGTGTGACTACCAGATTCTGCTGGAGGAGGGGTACCAAGTGGTGGTGACTGCACGGAGAGAAGACTTCGACGTGGAGCCAGCTGACTCAGAGGGGAACTGCCATGACAGTTTAATTGTGAGTAGTGGATGATGAATTTGGCTCCCACCCCAACTCGATTAGATTGCCGAGGCTTCTCTCACAGCCTCCTTCTCTGGTTCTGGACAAAACCCTACTGCATAGCCACTTCCTCTTCCGGGAGAGTATTTTCCCCTCCTCCATCCCCTCTTTCTCGCCTTCTCACTTCATTCTTAACCTACTCCTTCCTCAAGGCAACCCTCCTCCCATCCCAGCCTCTTCAGTGCTAGGGGTCCATGTGTTAGCTATGCTCCCGGTGAGAGAATATTCCTTCCCTCTTTTCATTTCTCTCTCTCTTTCTCTCCCTCCCTCCATGCCTTCCTTTCTTGCTTCCTGTGCTGGGAATTGAACCTTTGGCCCCATGCATTCGAGGCAAGTGCTCCACTCCTGAGCTACCCTTGCAGCCCTTTTCTGTTTTTCATTTAGGCACAGATTCTTATTAAATTGCCCTCACTGGCCTTAGCTTGTAATCCTCCTGTTTCAGTCTTACAAGTAGCTGTGATTACAGGCCCACACCATCCAGGCCAGCTTTTGAAATTAAGTTTATCTTTCTCCCTGCCCATCCTCTTGTTTGTTTGCTTCTTATTTTATATTCCACTAATTATTTTGTTGTTGTTTTGTTTTGCTTTTTTGAGATAGGGTTTCTCTGTGTAGCCTTGGCTGTCTTGGACTTGCTTTGTAGACCAGGCTGGCCTCAAACTCACAGAGTTTCTCTTGCCTCTGCCTCCCCGTGTGCTGGGATCACAGGTGTGCACCACCGAGCCCAGCTTATTTCTCTCATTTTCATACTCCCCATTTAATTCCTTCTTTTAGGTTTTTCTCCCTTCTGATCTTATATTGTTTCCTTTCAGTTTGCTACAAGAAATCAAGAATTTGGTCCCTATTGTGGCAAAGGATTCCCTGGGTCACTCATTATTAACACCCAGAGTAATACACTTGATATTGTCTTTCAAACTGACCTAACAGAGCAAAAAAAAGGCTGGAAGCTTCGTTACCATGGAGAGCGTGAGTAACCTAAAAGTGCCTCTTTGATTGGTGATACAAACTTCTATGGACATGTAAAATCAAGACAGATAGACTGT
Organism: Psammomys obesus; assembly: GCF_907164565.1. Lineage (NCBI taxonomy): Eukaryota > Metazoa > Chordata > Mammalia > Rodentia > Muridae > Psammomys > Psammomys obesus. The sequence goes on along the minus strand of NW_026590905.1, from coordinate 410,741 downwards.
TGTCTGCTTAGTAATCTTGGAACTAGTTGCAGACAATGGGGAGGAGGAGTTAACTAGTGGCATCATTCATATCCTTTTATACGTCTGCCATGGTGAAATGTTAGAACTGAGGACAACGGAAGATTTTAGAGAGCATGAGAATGACACAGGGCACAGAGCCAGAGTGGGAAAGCATTTGCTGGGCAAGCTAGGCATAGCCGTGTATGTTTGTCACTCCTGGGTTTGGGAGTGGGTGGGCAGAAAAAGGGAACTCGCCGGGTCTTGGTGGTCAGCTAGCCTTGGCGACAGTGGCGTGCCCCAGCTGCAGTGGGATACCCTGCCTCAAGAGGGTAAGGCAGAGAGTGACAGAGCAGGCACCCGGTGTCCTCCGGCTTGTGTATTGGTATACCAGCTGCTCTCCCCATGCATAGAAAGTGTGAGAATGTCTGAGAATGCTATCACCCAGCCATAATTCCAGCACTTGAGAAGTAGAGGCAGGAGAATTACTGCAAGTGAGACCAGCTTGGGCTATATAGAAAGTTCTAGTCTAGCCTAGGGTACACAGAGAGAGTCTGTTTCAAAGACACACACACACACACACACACACACACAGAGAGAGAGAGAGAGAGAGAAGAAAGAAAAGGGTAGGAATTATGTAAAATAGCACACAGTTATACCAACTATTTAGTAAAAATCTCATTTCTGTCGTCTCCAAGCCATCCCTTGTCCAAAAGAAATCTCTGCCAACTCTGTTTGGGAGCCTGAAAAGGCAAAATACGTGTTTAAGGATGTGGTAAAGATAACCTGCGTGGACGGATTTGAAGTTGTGGAGGTAAATATGGTAGGACTGCCCGGGCGTCCCCTTAACCTCAGGCTCCAGGTCACAGACTGTCGCCGCCTGATCAAGACACCAACACCCCAACCGTAGCTGGGAGGACTCTGTCAGTCCCTCCTGTGGGGTTTCAGAGCTCCTGAGCCAGCTGCCTGCTCTGCCCTCAGTCTTCCTGGGAACGGGGAACTGGAAGGCTGTCTTCCAGCCTCGGCTCCCGGGTACTTTGGATGGATCTTCTACAGATGCTCTAAGCCTCTTTTGATGAGGACTTCTTATTGATCAATTACATTATTGGATTTGATCTGCTGTATGTTTTTATAAATTAATGTTGATGTCTATTTTTCTCCAGGGAAATGTTGGCTCAACATATTTCTATTCTACTTGTCAAAGCAACGGACAGTGGAGCAATTCCAGACTAGCATGTCAACGTAGGTGTCTCCTCAAAGTGGAACTCCTCCTTCCCCTCCCAAAGGGAACTGAATGATCAACACATCACAATTCAAATGCGTGGTTTCCTCTTAGGCTTGTGAGAGCATGACTTGTGTTTCTGAGGGAAAGTCTGTCATGAAGGATTGGCCAGCCCTCTTCTAGTCCTAGGCCAGTGAGACTAACATGTTTCTTCTAAAGAAATGGGCAATGGGATAGGTAGGCAATAGTTCTAAGGGGGTATATTCTGGGCTCACACAGGAGTCTCTGCCTACCAGAGAGCTAGGTTCCTCCTGGCCTCTTTCAAGGACCATCTGTCTGGGCAGGTCTCAGTGGGTTAGAGAGTGTGTCACAAAGAGTCTGGTGTTGGAGGATTCATCCTGGCGGCGATTCTGCACGTGGCTGAGGAAGGAGTGCGGATAGAAAGGGTCCCTAACTCTTCCTGATTGTCCACACTATCCATTTCGCTGCTTCCTCTCGTAGCCGTGGACTGTGGCGTTCCAGAACCCATTGCGAACGGTAAAGTGGAAGATCCAGAAAACACTCTGTTTGGTTCTGTGGTCCACTACACGTGCGAAGAGCCGCATTACTACATGGAACCTGAGGAAGGTGGTAGGTCTCCTCTGCGAGAGGGGAGGGAGGGGAGGAGCGTGAAGGAGAGGGAGACAGAGGGTGCTCACCGCTCTCTCTGGTTGGAGAGGGTTTATAGAGAAGTGAGAGGGAATGGACACTCTTGTCCTTTTGGCTTAGTCTAGGGACACAGTTGTCTCGTGGATGGGGCACATTCTCAGGGATCGCTTATGGGGACCATAGAGGCCAGCAGCTTAATGTCACAGCTGCAGCAGGAATTCCTTTACAACATCTGCTTCCTGTGGTTATCTGACTTCGGACCAGTTGTTTCATATAAAATCTAGAGGAGGGCAGGCATGGTGATGGAGGTTTGGAATCCCAGCACTTAAAAGGCAGGATGGAGGTTGTTCAGGAAAAGCTTGGACGGTCCTTCTCTTCTTCCTTCCCCTCCTTCTCCTTCTCCCCTCCCCAGCCCTGTCGACTTTTCTGAGGCGGAGTTTCACACAGCTCAGGTGGCCTTTCCTTTTCTATGTAGCAGAGGCTGGCCTGGATCCTCCCGCATCCAGCTTCTAAGTATTGGGATTTCGGACCGGCGCCATCATTCCTGGCTGCAGGTTCTTTTCTAGCCGATTTGATCTGGTTCCCTGTTGAACATCCAGGCTGCTGGAGCTTTGAATAAAAGGGGCGTGGAGGAGAGATGCGCTGAATGTGACCTGTGTTCCTTGTGTTACTCCAGGGGAGTATCGCTGCGCAGCCAATGGGAGCTGGGTGAATGACGAGCTGGGCACCGAGCTGCCGAAATGCGTGCCAGGTACGCTGGGCCGGGCTGTGGGTAGAAACCATAGCTGTACACACGGGGAGTGGGTATCACAAGAAATTAGTCCTCCCAGGGAAGGACTGAGTCCCGCCTCCCAGAGCTCAGCACAGTGAAGTGACAGTGACGGCGGGCTGTGGGATTCCTTCAGCCTCGCCAACTCAGGCTGACGTGGAGGGCAATTGAGAAATGTGCCAGCGCCAACAGTCAGTGCCTCATTAGTCATCAGGGAGATGAAGATCAAGCCGCATTAACAGAGCTGGGCCTGGTGGTGTACCCTCTAATCCCAGCACTCTGGATGCTGAGAAAGGGGGACTATGAGTTGTGAGGCTGACCTGGACTAAAGAGTGAGCCAACCACTCCCCCCATCCCCGAAAACACACACACTAGATAAGGACTTCATCTGAGTGTCAGTTGAAGGTAGGAAGCCTGCATCTATAATCTGAGTGAGGTTAAGAGTTTCTCATTATCGGCTTCTAGTCAGGTCTCTGGCCTCACGTGCTAAGTGTGGGCACGAGGTGTGTGCCTCAGAGCGGCTGTGAGGCAAGCTGTGTAAAATGCTAGCTCATCTGGATTTAGTCATTCCCATAAGCCTCCTCTTTAGTTAATCTCAACCATAAGTCTGCTTGGCATTGGCAAAGGGGATGCTTAGGTGAGGCTAGGAAAAGTCAGATAGGGAGGTAGTGGACCAAATACTATTGATTAAGGCATGCCAGGGAACTCTAGCACCCGCTGGGTAAAGCATTTGAGTGGCTGAGTTTTCTGGAGGCCAGCATCATTCCCTGCACCTCCCTGTCTTGTTCTTATCCTTTCCTAGTCTGTGGAGTACCCACCGAGACCTTTAAAATGCAGCAGAGGATATTCGGAGGCTACCATACCAAGATTGAAAGTTTTCCCTGGCAAGTCTTTTTTTACTACCCACGGGCTGGTGGAGCCCTTATTGACGAGTACTGGGTGCTGACGGCTGCTCACGTCGTGGATGGAATTGCTGAACCATCTATGTATGTTGGGTCCACGTTTTCGAGAATGGGACATTTGGAAAATGCCCAGAGGCTCACTGCCGAACGCGTGATTGTCCATCCAGGCTGGAAATCAGAGGATGACTCAAGCACGAGGACAAATTTCGACAATGACATCGCACTGGTGCAGCTGAAAGACCCCGTGAAAATGGGACCCACTGTCTCCCCCATCTGCCTGCCGGGCACCTCCCCAGCATACGAGCCCTCAGAGGGTCAACTGGGGCTGATCTCAGGGTGGGGCCGAACGGAGAAGAGATTCAATGTGGTCCAACTCAGAGGGGCAAAATTACCCATCACCTCTTTAGAAAAGTGCCAGCAGGTGAAAGTGGAGAACCCCAAAGCGAGGGCAGATGACTATGTTTTCACTGACAACATGATCTGTGCTGGAGAGAAGGGTGTTGACAGCTGTGATGGAGACAGCGGTGGGGCTTTTGCCTTGCCGGTCCCCAATGTAAAGGGCCCCAAATTCTATGTGGGCGGCCTGGTGTCCTGGGGGAAGAAGTGCGGGACCTATGGGATATACACAAAGGTGAGGAACTACCTGGACTGGATACTGAAAACCATGCAGGAGAACAGCGTCCCCAGACAGGACTAAGCTGTGCCCACCAACACCCCTCCGAGGCACAGCAAACTCCTCCTTCTCAGGTCCTTATGACAGGTCCCGTCATTTCGCAGTGACAGAGAGAAGAGGCAGAGGTGTGATTAACACTGAACTTGACAGTCGAGATACCTGCACGGAGGGAGGGTTGGCCGCAGACCCGGGTTGCTTAGTCAGTTTCGAACACCTGTCAGTTACTGCTACTGACGTGGTGGGGGCCCTTCTGTCTTGCATCATTTTATAGGGATATCTTAACTGTTCTCTCCCCACTTCCTTTTACCTGCTTGAAATTCCTTCATTTACTCACAATAAAGCATGTTTCTAATCCGGTTCCGGCTGACTGGGAGCCGCAGAAGGAGGGAGAGATGTGAGAGCATCTTGTCCTGGATTTTGGGCATCAACTGTTTGTTTGTAACCATCGTGCAAACAGGGACCGAAGCCTTTCTTCTTTCCAGCTGGGACGCCCTGAATGCCATGAGGTTAGAACGGGCTCTTTCAGTTTTCCTTTGCGAGTTGTCTCAACCTGCCTTCTAGAAATCAATTTTCTTATAATGCTCCTTTGTATCACACGCTGTAATGACTTAGTGTTAAAAAAAAAAATGAGATTGAACGTTGTCAGTCTGATTTTTTGGTAGTTTGGTCCGTTTGTCAGGTAGGTGGCAAATTGGACTGAACTCTGTGACAAGAAGTGACAGCAAAAGTTCAGAGAGAGAGAACTTCCCTGACTCTCTCTAGCGAAGAAAGCTGAAAGCAAAACAGTAAAACGAAACAAAATCTCCTCCCCAAGAACGCCCTGATGACAAAGGACCATAGAATGAAGATTTTCTGTGTGTAGCCTTCATTGGCTTAGGACTCACTCTGTGGCCTGGAGTTTATTCTTCCCTTGCCTCAGTCTCCCCAAGTGCTGGGATTATCGGTCTGGGCCAACATGCCCCATTCGTATGTATGCATATGCTTACTGGCTGCGCTGAGCATGGGCTCCAAAGGCCTCACTCGTGCTCAGCAGGGGCCCTCCCACTGAGAGATGAGACATACTCTAGCCCCGAAACACAGCATTTTTTGCTTGTTTGTTTTTAGTGATAAAGCAGCAGTTCTCAACACGCAGGTCACAGCCACTGGAAAACACAAATTTTCGTGGTTTTAGAAACCCCCAACCATAAATTTATTTATTTATTTTTGTTGCTGCTACATAACTGAGTGGTGTCTCAGTTCCTAAGGCCATCGGAAATACGTGTTTCCTAAGGGTTGAGAACCACTGTGATCGGGTCTTATATAGGCCAGGCTGGCCTCAAATGAGCTATGTACCGAAGAGTGACCTTGAACTCCTGATCTTCCTGCCTCCACTTTCTGAGTGATGGCGTCACAGGCGTGCACTCCCGTGCCAGGTTTATGCACTCCCAAGGACTGAACTCAAAGGCTTCATGACCGCTGGGCAAGCACTCCGACAACTGCCCTGTATCCCCGGCGGGAACACAGCATTTAAAAAGCCAAAAGCAGAGGACCTGTCCTGTTTCCATGAGGGTTAAGGATGGAGGCTAAGAGGCCAGGGCTGGAGAGGCACGCTTGACAAAACCTGAGTTCCAGATCGGTGGAAAGAACTGGCTACTCCAAGTTGTACTCTGACCCCTGCACACAGTGTGCCTTGGCAAGCGTGTGATCAATTTGACACATACAGCTTCATAAACACACATACATACAAACATATATACATGCACATATATGCATAAATACAGAACAAACGGAGGAATAAAGGAGTTGGGTGTGGTGATGTGTGCTTTATATTCCAGCACTTGGGGAGGCAGAGGGAGAGGCAGAAGCAAGAGGCAGGTAGGTCTCTGGGAGTTCGAGGCCAGCCTGAGCCACATAGCAAATGCCAGGCCAGCCAGAGCTACACAGTGAGACCCTGTCTCAAAATATAATAGAAACAACAAATTCTTCAAATGAGGGTCCCTGAGATGGCTCAGTAGGGGAAGGCACTGCTGCCCCTGACAACCTGGGTTTGTCCCATACAGTGGAAGGGGAGGACCAGTTCCCACAAACTGTCCTCCACCTTCCACATGTAAGCCCTGGTTTGCACATGCATGCAAGCAGACATGCATACATGCATGCACACACAGGATTTAAAATAATTTAAAATAATAATAGGGCTGAAGGTTTAGCTCAGCAATCTAGGGCTTGCCTGGCATGCACAAGGCTCTGAGCTTAACCCCCAGCACCACAAAAACCAGAAACCAAAAATCAAACAAAAAAAAAAGAATCTGGTTGGGGGGTGGGGCTCTGGCCCGTCCGCTGTGAGCTTTCAGAACAGTGTTTGCCAGATGAACAGGAGTGTGTTTGGAGTTTATCAAGAAAGGACTCTGATCTTGCACAGAGATAAATGGTTCAGTTCAAAAGTTCACCTAGACAGATGGGTAAACATCACCAGGTAATCAGAACAAGAAACCAGCCTGCCAAGCCCTGGGCCTGTTAGCCCCAGCTGCTCAGGAGGCTGAAACAGGAGGAGTTTGAGTGCAAGTCCAGGCAGACAGACTTACAGAGTGAACTCAAAGCCAGTTTGGGCTACAGAGTTAGAGTCTAGACCCTGTGTCATAAGTAAAACACACAAGACAACCAACCAACAACAACCCCTCTCCCCTCCCCTGGAGTAAGAGGGCTGGAGAGATGGCTCAGTGGCAGTTCAGTATCCAAGTGGGTTCCATTGTAATAGGAACAGGGACTGTCTCTGACATGAACTGATTGGCCTGCTCTTTAATTACCTTCCCCTCAGGGGGAAGCAGCATTACCAGGCCACAGAAGAAGACAATGCAGCCACTCCTGATGAGACCTAATTGACTAGGATCAGAAGGAAGGAAAAGAAGACCACCCCTATCAGTGAACTTGGGGAGGGGCATGCATGCAGAGGGTGGAGGAAGGGAGGGATTGGGACAGGAGGAGGGGGGAATCACAGGGGGAGATACAAAGTGAATAAAGTGTAATTAATAAAGAATTTAAAAAAAAAAAAAAAAAGAGCACTGGCTGCTCTTGCAGAGAGTTCGGTTCCCAGTATCTAATCTATATGGTAGGTCACAATCCTCTGCAACTCCTGTTCTGGGGATTAATTCCTTCCTTTTCCTATTTAAGATACTATTAAAAAATGAAGAAAATGAACTAGACCTCTGATACTTTCCTTTGAGACGGTCTAATGTAGACCAGGTCAGCCTTCAACTTCACATATAGCCAAGAACATGAGTGTCTGCTCCTCTTACCGCAGTTTCCCCAGGTGCTGGGCTTAGAAGTGTGTGTGGCTTTAAGAATGACAAGTTAACAGAAAAAAAAATTGACATGTTTTCAGTGAGATGCTCTAGTCTGCTTTGGCTTTTAGCCCTTGTTCATGAGCTGAGGAGGCTGTTAGAGAATACCACCCTTTCTGGCAAGGGGTGGTGATACAGGCTTATCACTCCAGCCCCTCAGGAGGATGGGGTAGAAGGACCCCAAGTTCCAGGCCAGCTGGGGCTACAGCACAAGTTCAAGGCCAGCCCAGGTAACTTAGAGAGACCATATCTCAATAAAACTAAATAAAGGGCTTCCAGGGAGAGAACAGACATGGCCAGATGGTCTGAAGACCTGAGCTCAATGCCCAGAATGTAGATCATTTACTCCTTAAATTGTTCTCTGTCTGCCACATCTGTGCCACGGCACACACACTCTCCTCCTCCACACACACACACACACACACACACACACACACACACACACACACACATACATGTAATTAAAAGAAAAGAAAAGAAGTGCCCCTCTCCCCCTCAGAAAGTCCTTAGGCAACAGAAAGGGGCTCCGAGGAGGCACGGTAAGGAGATTGGGACTGCTCTAGGTCCTGCCAGCGCTGAGCACTCTCCCTCCATCAGCTCTGGGCTCCTCTGATCTCAGCACATGGGACACAGAGGCAGGCAGATCTCCAAAGTGAGTTCCAGGCCAACCAAGGCTACAGAGTAAGATAGTGTCTCAAAAAAACCAAACCAAACCAAAACAAACCAAAACAAAACTAACCTACCAAACAAACAAAGACAAAAACCAGACAAGAACATAAAAATTTAATTGTTAAAAAGATGACTTAGGGCCTGGAGAAATGGCTCAGTGGTTAAGAGCACTGGCTGCTATTACAGAGGACCTGGGTTTGATTCCCAGCACCCACATGGCAGCTCACAATCACTCTTAAGTCCAGACCTAGGGAATCCAATACCCTCTTCTTCTGGCTTCCTTGGGCACGGGGCACACATGGTACACAGACATACATAAAGGCAAAACACCCATACACATAAAGCAATTATTAAAAAGGTTTTTTTTAAATGGCTTAGAATTTCTCCCTCATTATGAAATAAATTAAATAATTAAAAAAAAAAAACATATTTTAAAAAAGCCCAAGTTTGGGCCAGCAAGATGGCTCAGTGGGTAAAAGCACCTGCTGCCAAGCCTGAAGACCTGAGTTTGAATCCTGGAAGCCACATGATGGAAAGAGCGCGCTGACCCCTGCAAGTTGTCCTTTGACTTCTACACATGTGCCATGCTGAACATGCACATACACAGACACGCAAACACATACACAGGGAGGGAGGGGGAGAGAGAGAGAGAATAAATAACTAAATGTAAAGTAAAACAGAAATTTGTCCAAAGTCACCTGTATATTGTCCTTTTTTTAATAACAATTTATTTATTTTTGTTTTATGTGTGTGGGTATTTGAGTGTATGTCAGTGCACCGCATGCATGCCTGGTACCTATGGAGGCAGGAAGAGGGCATCGGATCCCCTGGAATTGGAGTTACAGATGGTTGTGAGCCACAATATGAGCGCTGAGAACTGAACCCAGGTCCTAGGCAAGAGTATCACGTGCTCATAACTGCTGAGTCATCTCTCCAGATCTCTTTGTACTGCTTGTTCTTAAGTAGGAGGTCTGGGGCCCTTCAAAGTGGGAAGTATGCCACTCGTGATAGATATTATAGCTGGGAGGGTACCAACATTTATTCTCCCTGGTAGGGAGTTAACGGCAGACCAAAGTCAGGCTATCATCAAAATTTACTTGGTGAACTAATGATTTTAGTGGGGTTACTTATAGGAGTATGCGTCGGGGGTTGCGCACATGAGCAAGAGTGACTCAGCAGCAGCTGCGCTGCTGGAAGTCTGCTCCAGCATGAGTGACAGCTCATGACAGCTGGAGCCCTGGGACTCACTGCAGGACATGCAGGCAGCCCTGCTCAGCTGAGCCTCTTCTAAGCAGCTTGGCTGGTCTGCGTGGCCTCAGGAGAGAAGCCTGCTTCATCTGGTCAATTTCAGGGACTTCCTGAGGTTTTTTGAGTTATTTCCTAAGTGATTTCTTGTTGTTATTGTTTGCTTTTTTGTTTGTTTGTTTGTTTTTTGAGACCCAGTTTCTCTGTGTAGCCTTGGTATCCTGAAGCTTACTCTGTAGACCAGGCTGGCCTCAAACTCAAGAGATCCACCTGCCTCTGGCTCCTGAGTGCTGGGATTAAAAGGTGTGCGCCACCACCGCCTGTCCCCCCCCCCCCCCCCCCCCCCTCCCCCCCCCCCCCCCGAGTTTTAAAGAGCCTGCCTTTAGAACTTTTTTCTTTCCTTTCCTCCTCCCCCCACCTCCTTGAAATAAGTTTCATGTGGTTTAGGCTGGCCTTGACCTAGCTGTCTAGCCAGGAATGACCGTGAATTTGTGCTCCTCCTGCCTCCACTTCCTGGATGCTGGCGCTACAGGCACGCGCAGCACCTGGTGACTCATCAGTTGTCTTTCGTCAGAAGAAGACCAGTGAGTATTAGTGAGCTCTCCATTACTGTAACAAAATACACGAAACAATCACCTTAACAAGAGGGAAGGCTGGGCTGCAGCGGTGGCTCAGCGGTTACGAGCCCTGGCCCCTCTTGCAGAGGACCAGGGCTGGTTCCGAGCACCTACACGGCAGCTCACAACCATGGATAACCCCAGTCTCACGGGATCCAGTGCCCGCTTCTGGTTTCTTGGTGGGGAACCGCATGAACACGGTACAGAGACATACGTGCACATTAAGTAATAATAATTAGGTATACGTTTGTGGGTATACGCAGATGTCTGAAAAGGCCGAAGCTGGAGTTAGAGGCAGTTGTGAGCCATGTGACAGGGGTGCCGGAAATCAAACTATGTTTTCTGCAAGAACAATCCATACTCTTAACTGGGCAGCCATCTCTTCAGACCAACATCGTTAGCTTTAACCCTGAGTTGCAGGCAGGGGGATTGTAAATTTTAGGCCAGCCTGAGCTACATAGTCAAACTATGTTGAAAACAAAACAAAACAGAACACCAGAATGTTGATGGGATTGTAGAAAAGCTTATTGTACACACTGTCCGCATCTGTGATTTTAATATGGGCATCATCGTGGTTATCAACAATTGGTCAGGTAACTTTTTTTTTTTCTTTTTAATACAATATGCACTGGGTTCTGAGCTGGTGAACTCTGGGTTCAGTTTTCCTCTCCCATCTCTTTCTTGATCCAGTCAACATAACTGAGTAACTTGGTGTAGAAGCCGTAACCCTCGCCACACCCAAGGCCCCAGGACACAATGCCCGTGGCCACCCAGATATCACGGTTGCGGTCCCTCACGGCAAAAACACTCCCACTGTCTCCCTGGCACGCATCCTGCTTTATGGTTGGGTCCCCGGAACAGAACATATTTTGAGAGAATACGTCCTTACTCTTTTTCCCTCGGAGCCAACTCTGGCACGCCTCCCGATTAGCCACAGGCAGACGGACAAACCTGAGGTTAAAAGCTATCTTATCTTCCGTTATCCCGAAGCCGCTGACGTAACCCATGAGGCCTTGGTCATAGAAGGTCTCATTGTCCGGGAGACAGATGGGGAGGAGGTTGGGGCCCAGCGTGACGCTGTTTTCCAGCTCTAGCAGGGCGATGTCGCCTTCAAAATTGTGAGGTTCATCTTGGCGGTAGTCTGGGTGGATGATGACCCTACGGACTGGGTGATGTCCCAGTCTTTGGATCTCGTACACATCTGTGTGGCCCAGGAAAACATCTCTACTGCCGTTTTCTCTTTGCTGACCCTTGGGGAAGATGGTGTGGGCTGCGGTGAGGATCCAGCGGTCTCCGAGCAGGGCCCCGCCCCCTCGCCCGTGGATATTGGTGAACGCCTGCCAGGGGAAGTTGCCCGCAGCGGCCTCCTGTCCTCCGATGATGCGCTGCCTCTGTGTCACAGGGTGGACAGGCTTTCCACACACTGCAAAGAGACGTGGGGGGGTGGAGGGGATGAGGGTCAGTCAGTCCCAGGTCCCGCCCCTATTTGTCCTCAGTTTCCCTTCCACCCTCTTTATCTTCCTGTTCTCATAGATCATTGTATGGCCCATTCTTGGCTAACTCTCCTTGTTCTTACCTTTTCCTTCCCGGAATTTCCCTTGACTTTACTCTCTGATCCCTCGTCTGTGGGAGCAGTAGACTGCCAGGACTAGTCTAGATTTCCTGTGCCTCTCTTTTCTCCCGGTGCACTCACTCTCTCTCCTTTTTCCTTACTCCTCACCGGGTCTTCACTTTGAGCTAAGGCATCGCCTCCCTTGATCTCCTCTCTCTGTACCATGCTTCTTCTCCCAGTACTGCAGAGGACACCTGGGATGACCCGGAGGGCATCCACCCTTTACCTGGCAGACACCGGGGTATCTTTTCTCCTTCCTCTTCGTTCTTCCAAATGCCCTGGGCTGTGCAGGTGTACACCCCTGTGGACAAGAGGAGTTAGAACCCAGGCTGGAGGTGATGGGCCAGAAAAGCAGGCAGCAGAGGCCTTTGGACACTGTGGATGTTACATAGGGAGTTGGAGAAAAGAGAACCACAGCCAGGGATCAAAGTTAACTGGTTCAAATCCACATGGATATATAAAAAATGTTACGGGACCCCATATGCCACACGTGTTGCCTTATTGTTGAGTTAAAAAAAAAATCAGAATACTTAACTGTCTATATTTGAGGTGAGGTCCACTTGGGAAAAAAAAAAAAAAGCCATGTCTTCCTTCTCGTATCTCTCTTTACAAGTTTTATTGTCAGGAACGGGCTGGCCTTGAATTTGGTGGCCCGGAAGCCTCCATCCTTTCACCGTAGCCATCTACTTGCTGGTTTTCCAGGAGGGCGGCACCACGCCCAGCCGTGGCTACATCTTCCATGTTTGTTACTGAACATTTTATCACATTATCCCATTTAAATACGTGACACCTTCAAGCATGTGTCATCTTCATTTTTTTTTTTTTTTCAAAATGAGGACACTAAGATTAAGGCTTTCCCTCCTTCTTTCCAGTGTTGAATATCTAACTCAAGGACCCTTACGTGGTAGGCAAGTGTGTTAACACTGAGCAATATGCTTTTTTTTTTTTTAATTTTAAAGAGAAATTTTAGTTAGATGTGGCAGCATGTCCCTGTAATCCTTGGGTTACAGAGGTAGGAAGAATATACAGAAAGTTTGGAGAGAGAGAGAGAGAGAGAGAGACAGACAGACAGAGAAAGAGACAGAGGCAGAGGGGACATTTCACCGTAAGTGTGGTGGTGGTGGTGCTGGAGTCGGTATGATGGTGGTGACTGGTGGTGTTGGAAGTGATGAGTGGTGACATCGGTATTTGGTGGTGTGTCAGCAGTGGCTATGGTGTGACTGTGCTGGTACTGGTGCTATTGGTGGTTAATGCGTTGTTACTGGTAGCACGGTTGTGGTGCTAAGAGGGAACCGGTGCCCTAAGAGTCTTTGCTCTCCATCGGCTTGTGTGCACTTTTCTTGAAACCTAATAGTTTTTTTTTCTTTCTTTCTTTTGGCATTGTAATTTAGGATCCTTCAGCCGGTACCTAGGACTCTATTGAAGAAATTTCAGCTGTCCCTCACAGCTGTGAAGAGAACCGGGGACTAGGATGGACAACAGTTCCTACCTCGCATGGACTCGCTACTGACAGCTCTGGTCTTCATCTTGTAGTATGGCTCATGGCAGTAATACTGCACTCTGGCTTCGTAGGTGTTCACGCCTTTTGCGGTGATGTAGCGGAAGTCCCCGTTAGCCAGGCTTCGGGGCTGCCCACAGTCCTTGACTTAGAGAGAACACAGGGTTGGAAGGGAGTGGAGGACACCTGTATGGGGACTTCAGAGGGGCAGTGAGCTGTCTCAGAGAGCCTCAGAGGAGTATGGTCAATAGGGTGGACACTTGCAATGGAGGGAGTGAAATTCAGTTCTGGCAGAGCCTATCAGGCCCGAGATAAAGACTGAACAGTTTCTGAGATGAGCTGTGACCTTCAGGGAACAGGCCAAGAGGCAGGACTCTTGGAGATGAGAGACTGCATTCTTTTTCCTCCCAGCTCAAGTCTCAAGACTAAGGGATGGCAGGTCCCTAGAGGGCAGAGAAATCCAATTTGTGACTTACTCTTGCACCTGGGCATGGCGCGATGCCATGTGCCATCATCCTGGCAAACGGCTGTGAAGGACAGCAGCGCCTGGTTTCCCTGTTTAAGCAGAAGTTAGACAAGCCATCAGCCCACAGCTTCTCTCCCTTCCATGCCGCGCTTTTGAGTGTAGGGAGCGTGGTGACAGGTGCTGTCAGTCTCTTAGACCTCAGCTCCCCCACGTCCCTCAGCTGTGGCTCCTCCTTCCTTCTCCCTATTCTCCCCAGCTAGTGCTCCCAGTCCAGGGCTGCAGATGGGATGCCGAGCTCCAAAGCAGAGAGTCACAGCAAGGTTAATTGGTAGGTCCAATAATCTTCTTTTTAAGACTCTTGTCTGTTTCAACTAGGTCTACCCAAATTGTAATAATAATAATCAACAAGTCAGGATGGTGCTTTTGTATGAAAACAAAGTCCAATTTCTGGAGCAGACTCTGGCTTCTCTCTCTCCCTGAGATACCCTTTCAGCCAATGTCTCCATCACAGTCTCTCCTAGATTGCAGTTTCCTTAAAGTCCAGGGCTTTTCCACCTGGCCCTTCTCATAGGTGTTCAACATGATGAGTGGACAGCTGGCACAAGACCAAGGAGTGGTTCTCTCTTGATAATTTTGGAAAATGGTTATTATTATTATTATTATTTTTGAGACAGGGCCTTGTCGTATAGCCTAGGCTGGCCAGGAACTGACTATGCAGCCCAGGCTGCCTTCAGATTCATGGTTTTCCTGCTTAAGCCTCACGAGCACATGTTACTGGTGTAGCTGCTACACCTGGTTATGAAGAACTGTTATTTAGTTATTAAGAATCAGACGGGTCTAAGGGCGAATACCTGTCATCTCAGCACTCAGGAGATGGAGGCAGGAGGATAGAGTTGAAATCTAGCCTGGGCTATATGGCGAGACCAACTGTCACCAACCAACTAACCAAGCACCCCTTCTCCCCCACCTGCTTGACCACACCTGCAAAGCTGAAGACAGGGCGGTGGGCCTGTGGTGAGACCACCAATGGCTACCAAAGAGCCCGGAGGGTGGGGTACCTGTCCCTGCTGTACACGAGCCACTGTGTGATGCCGAACAAGTCGGGACAGCGCCGCCCTGACTTTGCAGTTCTTACTTCTACAGTGAGTACTGGGTCCAATAGCATTTAAACTTGGCTGCACCTCGGATCCCCAATGGGTAGTTTTAAATAGTCAGGGTGCCCAGCCTGTACTACAGACTGATGGAATTAGACTCCCAGGCAGGCAACCCAGACATCAGTTCTCTCTTTCTCAATCTCTCTCGGTTTTTTTGAGACAGGGTTTTTTTCTGTGTAGCCCTGGCTGTCCTGAAACTCTGTAGAGCAGGCTGGCCTCAAACTCACAGAGATCCTCCTGCCTCTGCCTCCCTGAGTGCTGGGATTAAAGATGTGCACCACCACGGACTGGCTAAGACACCAGTTTCCTAAAACCCCTCTGAGTATTGCTTGTATACAGGCAACGTTAATCCTTTTTGCTTTTTTACAGTAGCCAGTTTTGAACCTGGGGCCACCAGCCTGCCAGGCAAGCACTCTGCTCCTGAGCTATAGCCACAGTCCTCTTTTCGCTTTTCACTTTGACACAAGGTCTCACTAAGTCACTCAGGCTGGCCTTAAACTTGCTCTGCAGCCCGAGTGGACCTTGGACTTCAGTTCCTTTCGTGTGCAGTCAGATCTGAGAGCAGACAGACTGATTCTTCCCGTTCCATCCTCCAGAGACCTTCCCATCTCCTCCTCCTGGGACACCCAGACGTTCTCCCCCATCAGCCCCTTACCTCCATGAGCTGGTATCCTTGCTTGCAGGTGACAATGAAGTAGTCCCGGAACTGGTACTGGGGCTGCAGATCCTGGATGATGGTGAACTCATCTAGGGTCTTGGGTTGCGGGCACTTGATGACTGTTGGTGAGGCCAGAGGGCATGTGCACATCAGAGCCATTGGTCCTTCCTTCTCCCCCACTTTCCCTCAGTACTGGCAGGCAAGGAAGGTGCTTACACATTTTAGTTTTTTTTTGGGGGGGGGGCGCTGAAGATTGAACCCAAGGTCTCGTACATGCTAGGTACAAGTTTTAGCAGTAAGCCGCACTCCACCCTAACTTTCTTACTTTCAGTGGTATAGTGTAGTTTCCAGCCTCTGCTGTCCCCCGATTCATCCGTGAAAAACAGCAGATCGACTGCATTGCCGCTGGTGTCCAGCTCTGGAGGTCTTTGCGTCCCACAGAATTCACCCAAGTTCTTTCCATTAGCATAGATCTGACAGGAACAGGGGTGGGGACTGTTACGTCTCCATCGAGGACATTTTTTTTTTTTTTTTTTAACACAGATGTCTGCTTGGGTATCAGCCTCATGGCCAAGGGTGGCCGTAGAGGTGGTGTCAGCTGCAGGTGAAAGAGGACCCCCCGGCACCTACTGGCTGTTGTCTGGAAGCTATTCTAGACCCAGGTGATGCTGGCCCACCCAGTCAGAGGACCCGGGAAGAGGCAGGGACCCGGGGAAGCCGTGAGAGTATGTGAAGGGGAGCGTAAGGTACGGCCGTACCTGGAGCTGGTCGTAGGGGCAGTGTACTTGCTGGTGGTCGTCGATTTCGAAAGGATCCAGGAACTTGAGGTGCAGCGTGAGGCCCCGCTCCACCCGGATGCTGTAGTTGCAGCGCAAATCCGGCGGGTAGGGCTGGGGATACTCCAGGCTAGAGACGTAGCCCGAAGGCTCCGTGTACAGCTCGCTGCTGCACTCAGCTAGGGGAAGAGAACCAAAGAGGTCGTGGGGGCTCTCAGGCCGGCGGGCCCCGCCCAGCCACCCCCTCCCCCACGCTCTGCCTCACCCTGGCAGGAGAGCCCGTCTTTCTGAAGCTCGTAGCCTGGGCGGCAGGAACAGAAGTAGCCCCCCACGTAGTTGTGACACAGGTGCTGGCATCGGGGCTGGGGATCCTCTTCCACGGAGTTGGGCCGGGGGGCACACTCATCAAGGTCTGGAAGGGATTTTCAGAAGGCAGGGTTTAACTTCCCGTCCAGACATTTCCGGGGTCAGAGCTGCTACTGGGTGCTCTCGGGTCCTCTGTGCGCAGACATGAGTGTGGTTCCTTCTCAAAGAGCCATGTACTGGAAGCCTGGAGACAAAGTCCGCTCAGGCCTCCATGTCTCTCTAATGTTCTCTGGGAACTGTTCAGTGGCGGCAGAGGCCAGATTGCCAGACCCCATCTTGAGGAGAAAAACCAGGAAAGCTAGGCTTCCAGCTTCTTTGGGTTCGAGCTTGTTCCCCTGCCCGCTCCCGTGGCTGAGGCCAGAAGGAAGGGCTGGCCACAGGGACCACTCACCTACAGCCTGGTAGTAGGCCAGGAAGCCCTTGTAGAACATGACATTCCCATTCTCTTCATTGGAGAAGTCTGTGTGGAAGGTCAGCAGCATCTTGTTCCCCTCGGACACGAATTCCTTCTCTCCTGGGGGGTTGCCCAGGCCCGGAGACTCCAGCTGCCCACAGAACCTTCCTAGCGTTTTCTTATCAGCAGAAATCTGTTGATGGGAGGACAGTGGAGAACAGCCATGCAGGGCTGGAGTCTGGTGGCACGCGCTGGGGCCGCCAGGTGGGTGGGGCACAGTTGACAGTCTGCAGGAGGCAGGTCTTTCCCCTCATCACATGCACCCTTGGGATTGCACTCCTCAGGTTGTCAGGCTCGGAGGCAAGTGCCTTTACCCCCTGAGCCATCTCTCCATCCCTGGACTGTGACTGAACCTCCCGCCTTCGAGTCCCAACTGTCAGCTAACTCGTCCCTCATCATTCTGTGCCTGGTACATCATCTGTTCCCTGTTCTCTGCCCCTCAGCCCAAGGCTCCAATCTCATTTCATTCCCACCACGTCCTGTACCCTCCTTCCCTAGGAATCCTTGCCTCTAGCCACTTTTATCAAGTTTCCTTCGTTCCGATTGGCCATCTTTAGTCTCTGTAGTTGGCCTCCTCCTCTTCTTCCTCTTCCTCCCCCTCTTCTCATCTTCCTTTTCCTCCTTGGGGTTTTTGACAAAGTGTTTTGCTGAGTAGCCTGAGTTTGCCTTGAACGTGCTGTGTAGCCCAGGCTGGTCTCCCTGGGACCGGGAACACGGGAGTGTGCTACCACGCCCTGTTTGCTCTGTTTTCCTCTTCATTGTTTAAAAACCGCACTGAGCTCTGCTATACTCAACCGAACTTGGTACCCAGCCGCCTCGGCACTGGGCAGCATCACCCGGCCTCTTGACCGCTTTTCTCTCAGATCCCTTAATCTCTCAAAAGCAGAGGAACACCTTCCTCACTCGCTTTGCCTCCAAATGCACCCCCACCCCCGACTGCCACACACGCCACTGCGGACTCGCTGAGACCTCCTTGTTGGGAAGACCTGCAGGTTGCACGTTACTGTCTCAGCCTTCAGGCTGTTGCCTGAGAATGATGGTGTGTGGGCGTGCACAGGCGGCTCTGCCTGGACCCTGCCTTTTGTTTTTACTGGACATAGAAAGGTGAGGCGGAGAAAGAAACCCTTTGAGGGGTACAGATTGGGGTAACCAAGATACTTGTCCTCCCCGGAAGGTCATGTGCAACCCATCACATCTTTCGTTTCCTCATGTTTCTGATGAGGTAGGTAGCCGTAGGGGAAACTGAGGCACAGCTATTTCTTAAGGTCGTACAGTTAGCCATCTCCTGACTCCTATACATAGTGAGATCTCCTGGAAAAAACAACAACAACCTCCCACCTTTTCCCTCATGGTTATCACCGAAGGCCTCAAAAGTCCCTGAATTCCTCCTCTATGGCACCAGGAACTGAAAGCGAGCATTTCTACAGGGCTGCACAACGATGGGCATATTGTCCAGGGTATTTGGAGCACAAACTTCCCGCTTCTGGAGCGGCCTGGCTTTGTCTCTCCCCCTCCCAACACGGCTCCTACCTTGACATAGTCGTAGAAACAGCCCTCAGAAGGCTCCACGTCAAACTGCCAGAAGACGAGTTTCACCCTGTACCCCTCGGGGACTGTGATCACGGTGGTCGTCTCAAAGTCGTTGGGGTAAGGCTTGGGATACAGAGGGGAGGTCACCTCTCCGTAGAGCTTCTGAGGGAGGTAGACGGAGCCCTCCACCCTGCAGACCACAGTCACCAGAAGGAGGACCAAGAGCCGCCTGTGGAAGAGAGAGAGAGAGAGAGAGAGAGAGGGTGTTTGTAGGGCCGGACGGGTGCAGCAGCCTTGCCATTTGGGGTGTTGTAGGGCAGGAATAGGATGCCCAGAGTGCCCATCCTTCCCCTCTGCCCACTCTAGACTTCACGGAGGTGCTGTGCTGGGGGGCAGCAGCCGCCTCCGCAGCCGCTGCGTTGGCGTCTCTCCCAGGCCAGTGTCCAGTCCAGAGGTCACCAGGCTCCTACACCCCCAACCCCAGCTGCCTCCTCTGCTCTCCCCTTCCATCTCTTTTCTTCCTGGGATAGGATGGGCTTGGGACCAGCTAACTGAGGGTGGGTGAAGCTTTCCGGCCCATGGCTCTGCAAAGGCTCCCCAGGCTTTAGCAAAGGCCTCTGGGAGAAACCCTCCACGGAGTCTGAGAGACACACACCGGGCCGAGAGAGTTCTCCTCCTCACTCAGAGAGTTCCCTCGCCTCACTGTTACCCTGATATCCCAGAGTCAAGAAAAGAGAAGCTGCCTCAGCTCAGGTCTAAGGGTCTGGTCCCTGGGAGGAGGGGCTGTGAGCGAGCCCCTGTATATGTGTGTGCATGGGAGATGGGAACTGCAGGAAGGAGGGTATTTTTTTTTTTTTTTTAATAATGTAGGAGCACATTTGCCTCCTGTGCCCAACTCCTCCCTCCTCACCTGATGCCCATTAGCCTTACTCACATGTCTCAAGGCCAGTTTGGTTTGGTTCCCCAGCTCTCCTGACAAGAAGAATCTTCAGGCTCTGTGAGTTGAAGGAGGGAGTGGACATGTAGAGGAGGAGGGAAGCAGGAGGGGAGGAGGGAAGCAGGAGGGGAGGACTGTGGCAGCGGAGGGGTGACCATTCCCGGAGAAGCGCGGTGCGGGGGGGGGGGGGGGGGGGATGAACCATTTGCATAATCAAAACATTTCTGAGCTCCCCGTTTAGTTTTGGTTTTGAAATCCCTGTTGCTGGTGCCACCTGGTGGTCATCTGGGAAAACATTTGGTTGGCGGTCCAGACTGGAGTTTCTAAAGCAGATTGGCGGTCCTGGGAGACTTTTCCTGGGGACTGCCGGTTGCACTTTGTTCGAGGCTCCTCGCCACGGCCGTCACAGGCTGCGGAGGCCCTCGAAGACTATGCTTTCTCACTATACTTATTCTCCCGGCAGTCGGGGTGACGAGGGTTTAAACACACTGGGTGAGAGGACAGAACTGGATGGAGGGGGGTACCCGGAGCAGGAAGACGCGGTGGTGTGGGGCGTTGGGGAGTTGCCAAGTCGCAGGACCCTAAAGCAATCCTACGCTTTGAGCGGCCCGTCCCCGTCACTGAACTAGGGCCGCTACAGAGGGGCGGAAACATCTTTTCTAGTTTGAGGTCAGGGATGTCATTACTTGGTGCTTCAAGCAAAGGGTGTTAGTACCGAGTGACTCGGTCTTTCTGGAAGGGAAACCAGGTTTCGGTTTCCCTTGTGGACAGCTGTACTGTCTACAAGGACATACCGTCCTGCTTAAACTTTTTTTTTTTTTTCTCCTGCAGTCCACAGCACCAAATGCTTTATGGCACGTTGTTCTGCGGAGGCTTGGGCTGCAGAGCAGGCTCTGTTCCTGTGACACTGGAGGCGGTCTGGATGTGTTCCTTATTAGATGAACCTTCCCTCTATTCCCCCCAGCTCATCCACCTACGAGATTATTCATGTTAGGAGTCAGACTGTGGATTTCAAGGTCTCGCAAAGATGGAGAGGGGTCTCCCACTGGACAGTGACCAGCCATCTTGGAATGTGGCTGGATAGCCGGCACACACAGCATGCCAAAGCTACCACGGGTTGGAAGGTTTAGCACGAATGTAGTGGCAGGGCTGGTCCATGATTTTATCACACGCTGTGATGCACGCCTGTCGCAGATCCCAGCACTCTCCCCTGGTGCTGGGATAAAAGGCGTGGGCCACCACCGCTTGGCTATTTTTTTTTTTTTTTAATTTTTATCTTTTGTTAACCCTGAAATGAGATCAAGGCTGGCCTTGAACTTAGGATCCTTCTGCCTCAACCTCCCAAGTAGCTTGGACTTTACGTGTGTATCGTTTGTTCAGCTTGCATCCTGCTGTTTCTCAAAGATAAATTTAACCGTTGACAATAAATAGTGCACCTTTATTCTCAACACTAATGGGTTTTCTCCCCCCCCCCATGGTATTTATTCTCTATTCCCATGAACTGTTGTATTTCATTTTTGTCTTTCACAGTAAATAGCCCCAAATCCGTCCTACAAATTAAAGACTTCATCTCCTCAGGCCAGCAGGGCCCTCGGTGACGAGGGCCGGCAGGAAAGTGTGCCCCGATGGTATGACCTTCACGGCAGCAGGCCTTCCCCGGGATGGAGTCTCTGTACAGCTGTGGGGCCCAGAAGGGGATGTGGATGGTAAAGTAAGGTAGGTCCTGAGGTGACTGAGAGGTAGCCCCGAGAGCTTGCCCGGAGAAATGAAACCTCAGGGAAGAACCATAGCTCTCTGAGCTTCAGTCTCCTCCATGTGAGAGACATGGATGATGGGTAACACACCCTGTGACAGCACAGGGCGAGGATTAGGTGAGCTAGCAGGCGATGCTCCCGGCTTACGGTAGATGTGAAATGAGAAAGGACGTATTCCTATAACCGCAGGAGCTGGGATGTGCTGGAGCCAATGGCTTTGTGTATCTGAAGGCCGCTCATTGTAAGGGCCTCTGGACTATTCCAGAAACACGAGTCCACGAGTAAATACAGAAGAAACCGTTAATAGGTGAGGTAGGGCATTAAAAGCGGGAACATTGCGATGAGTCTGAGGCCAGCCTGGGATACAGTGGGAAAGCCTGCCTTGAGCAAACAAAAGAGATGTTCTAAGCAAAAGATGCTAAGGTGTACAGGGTTCCCCTGGTACAGAACCCAGGAGGGCAGCAGGGGAGGAGCGGGCAGTGGGTGCTGCTCTTGATCTGGGATGGCGTAGGCTCCAGAGAGGGGCTTTCTCTTGGCTGTGGGTTGCTGACTCAGTGACTTAAATAGGGTTCCTGACTTCTTCCTGCTTGTTCTTGCCTGGGACCCCCACAGTGCTGGTTGGCCGCTGCTCAGGCCCCCGGGGGCCTGGGGGGGTCAGTCTTTACCTTCCATCACCCTCTTGATCCAGTCCACGTAGCTGAGGACTTTGGTGTAGAAGCCATAGCCCTTGCCACACCCGATGCCCCAGGACACGACGCCCGCGGCCACCCAGTGCAGACCTTGATCGTCCCACACCACATAGACGCTGCCGCTGTCTCCCTGGCAGACGCTGTTCGCCTGCGTCTCGTCCCCGACACAGAACATACTGTCAGAAAACACCTCGGTCCGCTGCCTCTGGCGGAGCCAGGCTTCACAGGCCTCCCGGGGGGCTACCGGCAGTCTGGAGTATTTCAACTTTGTCGTCAGCCAGCCCATGTCCACCCCAAACCCACTGACATAGCCCCACAGGCCGCTGTGGTAGAGGGTCTCATTGTCGGGCAGACAGACCGGGAGGAGGTTGGGGCCCAAAGGGACGCTGTGTTGAAGCTCCAGGAGGGCGATGTCCCCGTTGAAGTCATGGGGGTCGTGCTGGCGGTAGTCTGGGTGAACCACGACCCGACGGACAGGATGGTTCCCCAGTTTCAGTAGCTCGTCTATGTCCGTGTGACCCAGATACACTTCCATGCTCCGGTTCTTTCTGGGATAGATGCTGTCCTTGGGGTAGATGGTATGCGCGGCCGTCAGGATCCATCTGTCACCCAGCAGGGCTCCGCCCCCACGGCCGTAGCTGCTGGTAAAGGCTTGCCAGGGGAAGTTGCCCAGCTTAGCTCGGGAAGAACGGAAAGTCTTTGGGTCCTGGGCAATGGCTATGACAGGCCTTCCACAGACTGCAAGAGAGGAGAGGCAAGGGAGCAAGCGACTGCTGTAGGAGATTAGATTATGTTAGATCAGGTAGGTGTGAGGAGGTGCCCAGCTGTGACGCCATGGAGGGCCAGGACTTTCCAAGCGTGTACATCACAAGGCCCGAGAATCAATCCTGACACCACGGGGCACTAATCCTGCAGGGGCTAGGGCAGTGGGGCCTTCCCTCCTGCTGCTGCAGACATTTTCAAGCCATTTCTTAACTCTGATGGTCCGCAGTTTGTCTTCAGTGTGTTTTGCCTCTTTCCTGGGTCCCTCTCTCATTTGTAACATTTCCCGTGTCATCCATTCCCCCATCCCCCTCAACGAGGCTGCCCTGGAGTGTTCCATGGATCATAGATTTGGCTGGGGTAGGAGACCATGCTTTCATTGGAAAATATGATATTCAAGTGTGTTGGCGTATGCTTGTAATTCCAGGATGTGGGAAACAGGCAGAAAAATCAGGAGTTCAAGGTCATCGTTGGCTACATAGGGAGTCTGGGACCATTCTGGGATATATGAGATTGTCACAAAAACAAAACACACACACATGCACACACACACACACACAAGCATGAAGTACCGTTATAGCATGGAGGGCCTGGAAAGCATTATGCTAAGGGGAGAAGCCATAAAAGGTCTTATAATATATGGTTCCATTTGTATGAAATTCCCAGAATTAACAAACTCATAGAGGGAGAAAGTAGGTTAGTTGTTGACAGGACAGGGGTGGACAGAGGCAGTGTGTGTGTGTGTGTGTGTGTGTGTGTGTGTGTGTAAAGGTCATGGGGGAGGGGCAAGAGAGGCTGTGTGTGTATGTGTATGCATCCATGTGCATTTGTGTGTGTTTTCTTACAAGCTTTCTGCCTTCACCTCCATTTTCTATGCCAGTGCTCTCCTTTCACCCTATGTCCCAGCCTCCCTGTTACAGCTGAGGCCTGCTGGCATTAGGTATGTAGCTACTCACCTGGTACACACTGAGGAATGTCCCCTCCATCCTGTCTGTCCTTCCAGTCCCCCAAGGATGGGCAGCTAAATGTCCCTGCGGAGCAGAAGGAGGGGCAGCAGAGCATTGGGGTGTCCAGCTGGCAGGATAGGTGCTCAGAAGGCCTCAGACCTTTCCGTAGGCACTGCCTCCTCAGCAGGTGTGAACTCACCTGTCTGTCCTGCCTTGTAGTAGGGCTCTTGGCAGTAGTTCTGGATCTCGGGAGGGTCAGCTGCAGGTGTGGCAGCCTCAGTGTCCACACTGGGGTGGCTCACAGCTGTAGGGAAACAGCAGTTCTTAGGGCCTCACAGAGATCTGCAAACTGGCAACTCGGGGGACGATTCTGGCCACGTCTACAAGGCTGGTCAATGTACAAGACGTAGCAAAATCCAAACCATCTTTCGCTGATGAGGTTTTTAATACTCCAACAGCTTGAAAGGGACTGTGAGTTGTGGAGAAACTGGGCCTTTCCAAACATAGCTGGTGGGAGGATTAGCTAGCAAAACTACTACGGAGAGAAGCTAAACAACTTCAGAAATGTGTTGTAACCCAGCATTTAAACGTCTAAAAATTTACCCTAAAGAAATTCTCACACCTTGGCTCAGAGACGTTCCTGTAAGAATATACATAGCCGCATTGTTGGTGGCAAGAAAGCGTCATGGTGGACTCATGGAATATCCACTACAGCATTCAAGGGACTATTGCGTGCTATTAAAAACATAATGGCCTCTAAGACATACTGAATTTGAGGCTGGAGAGATGGCTCAGCAGTGAAGGCCGTTTGCTACTCTTCCAGAGCACCCAGGTTCAGTTCCCAGCACACACAAGGCAGCTCTGGACTCTAGCGATAGGTGATCTGTTGGAGGTTGGTCTGATGATTCTACTACTGGCCCTTAAGATCTGATTACTGCCTGGATACCCCTATCCTTGTAAACCTGCCTAAGACATTGTACCTGATTGATTGATTGATTGATTAAAGACCTATACCTGGGCAGGGCAGAATGGGGTAGGCGTGGCTAAAGTTCCTGGGCTGTAGAGGACAGGAGAATCACAGGAAACAGATGGTCAGGAAGAGAGGAGGAAAGAGAAAGCCATGATGGATGGGTTAGCATGGAGAAGAAGCCACGCGGGCTGGTAAAAAGGACCCTGAGGATGATATAGGATGGAGAAAACACCAAGATGAAAATAGAAGCCAGTATTTATAAGATTATGCATGGAGGCTAGTTCAGGTGAGGATGGTTAAGGAGGATGGCATTGGATGGGGGCTGGGAGGTGAATGGTGAGGTAGAAAGATCTGCCTGGCCCAAGGCAATGCAGCTATTTTAAAATTTAACAGGTGTCTGTCTTATTATTTGTGACAGCGGGTTAAATACCACCGCGATATTTCTAGGGCTAATAATAAGCATCATGTAGCACAACACCATTTTTTTTTTTTTTTTTACAACAGCAGTGATGTGGTTCCTTTTCTGGCCTCTGCAGGTCCCAGGTGTACACACAGTGCACAGACATACATGCAAGTGAGACACAGAATAGAAATAAATCTAAAAGATAAAAAAAGTCTTAAAAAATGCCAGCCCCAGCATGTTCTGTACATTGTGCAACAAACAGATATAATGTATCTTCAGGGGTTGGGATGTCTTTGGGAGCATATCTGGTGGCTGGCAAGCAGGGCTGTTTCTGGAGGCCAGAGATCAAAGAAATCTTATTTTTCGCACCTTAATTAAAAGATATTTATTATGTGTAAATACTACTTTTCCAGGAAGCAAGTCGCTGAAAATCTAGAATTCCACTTAAATCTAGAATTTCACCCGGCTGTCTGACTTCTCCCGATCTGCACACAGAGCCTGTAAACTCTCCTGGAATTCATGGCTGGAGCCAAGCAATGGCTGGCTCCTATCTGGGCTGCTCATCAGCAGGGTCACCAATGGGACAAGGACAGAGTCAGTTCAGGTACCCCCAAGCCTCACCTGTCACTCATGCTGCCACTTGGTCCTCCAAGGTGAGGGAGCAGGAAAGGGGTCACAAAGGTTCTCTCCCTATACTCCAGGAGGGAGCCTCACCTATGGCTTGGTAGAGAGCCAAGAAGCCTTTGTGGAGGTGTGTGATCTCGTTCTTGGAGGAATAGTGTGCCCGGAAGGTCAGCCGCAAACTCCTCCCCGAGGACACGAACTCCCTGTGGCCAGGAGGGTTCCCCAGAGAGGAACCATGCTGCCCGCACAGCCGGGTTGCATCTGTTCCTCTGGTTGAGATCTGAAAGAGGAAACAGAGGACGGGAAGTGTGGGGCAAGTCTGTGCCGCTGGTCACAGGGTGCAAGGTCATGTCTGCCATCACTCCAGCTCTGTGATGCACCTCTGTGGAGCCCAGAAGCTGCTCCTGTTGAAGTCTTCCTGAATTAGCATTTTGCCTCATTATTGACCCCCAAGTTTCTTCCAGAGTGGCCATGTATTTGACTCTTATATGCCGACCACAAATACCTTGTAAAACTTACTCTGCTTTCCTTCTTCTGCCTTGGAAACCGCGGGCTCTCTGCACTTCTCACTGGATTGTAAATTCTAAGAAAAGACTACATCCGCTTTGCTCAGAATTGATGTTTGTAACAGACCCCTAGCTAGACCTTGGTAGGCCCCAGAGCTTAGCACAGTTGTTGCCATGGTGGAAGTGTCGCTCAGGCCATGAAACTTAGCATGTAGCCAGTACCACAATACTTTCTGAGTTGCTCAGACCAAGGTGTACCTAGACTGATGAGCCTAGCATGGGATGTCTCAGCCAGATGCCAGTTTATGCTCAGGTAAAACCCAAAACAGAGAGGCCTATGCAGGAGAGGCCATTGACCAAGATCTGGCCTGCCAGGGAGGGATGCAAGGACTTGCTAGTTTTTATATACACATTTTCTAGGTGGGTAGAAATGTTCTCATCTAGACCGGAACTGCTCACATAGTAGATTAAAAACTCCTCCAGGGGACTGGAGAGATGGCTCAGTGGTTAAGAGCACTGACTACTCTTCCAAAGTACTGAGTTCAAGTTCCAGAAACCATATGGTGGCTCACAACTATCTGTAATGGAATCTGATTTTCTCTTCTGGTATGGTATGAAGACAGAGTGCTCATATATGTATTTATCATATATACATGTGATAAATAAATAACTTTTTTTTTTTTTTTTGGTCCAAGAGCTGGTCCCCTGTTTTGGCTTCCCCCTAGAAACAGGGTCTGACAATGGCCCAGGTTTCATAGCCAAATTATCTTAATTAATCAAATACAAAGAATAAACAGGACATTAAAGCCAGGCAAGGTGGCACACACCTTGTAATCCCAGCACTTGGGGAGGCAGAGGCAGGTGGATCTTCACGAGTTCGAGGTCAGCCTGGTCTACAGAGTGAGTCCAGGAGAGCTAAGGCTACAGAGACAGAGAAAGACAGAGAAACCCTTGAAAAAAAAATCAACAAAACAAAATAAAAAAATAAAACAACAAAAACCCTGAAAAACTAAAAAACCAGGATGTTAAAAGAAACTCCAACAAAACTCTCATTAGGGTCTGGCAAGAGGTGGACAGAACTCCGTTCCCTCGCTTTGGACCCGCTGCACCCCATATCGGGCGGGATTTACCCCAGCAGTTGGCACAGCTCTCTAACCATTCCTTTCTCAAGTCACCACAGGCCCTGCAGGCCTCCATCCTGGCTATTCATCGAACTGACCAAAAGACCCAGCCATCCTCCACGCCCACCACCGGCTTCTCGTTTGAGTCCCATAATACTGTCTGGGTCAAGCAGGTAGCCAAATGGGTGCTGGAACCAACTCTGAAAGGGAGCTACACAGTGCTTTCCTCCGCTCCTATGGCTGTGAGGGTGGCAGTCATTACACTGCCACGCCCACATCGAAATCGGAAGCCACGGCTGCCGTCAGAAGGACTGTCTCCAGACTATGGACGGATCCACTAAAATGAAGGTTTCATCAAGTCCTGGGCCCTTCCACCCCTTGCCCTTTGGCCTGCTCCTGAGTCCTATGTTTGGCATGAATACAGGGTCATGGTCCAAATGCCCACTGCTCTCAGGCCTGGACTTGGAAACCGAGGAAGACAGGTAGAGGGGAAGGCATTTGAATGTGACTGCAGCCCACCAACCCATATCCAACTTGACATTAGCTCACTGCTGCCCACTTTAAATGTTTGATTGTACTTTAAAAAAAGACGTGGAAGTGGACCTTTTGAGATAGGAACCCAGTGTTTACAGTTTCATACATGCTCTTTGGCTGGGCCCCTGGCTGCCAAGACTAAGGGAGTTTCCATTGCAAAAATTGGGGTTATGAAACAGAGGCTTTCTGGAAAATTCATTAAAAAAATATTTTGGCCTTTGAGAAACAGGGAGAACCCCGGGGAATCAGACTTTATGCCACAGGAATGGACCTAAGGGAAAGATTTAAACTACCCATGAAGGTCTCCAGGTCTTTGGGTCTTACATACGCTGAGGCCTCAACCAACTCTGCCCTCTAAAGCGTTTAGCTTGCCCAGGGCCAGAGCCCCACCTTCCCCTGTCCTGTTAGCTGAGGCATCCCATGTCTATCTTCCACTCTTGACAAGTTCCACCACTTGTCAATCATTCCCAGACAGAAATTGGCCAGGACTGCCGGTTACACTTAGATCTCCATCCACCCCATGTTGTCTCATCCCCCATAGGGACAGGAACTACCCAGACTGTCAGCCCATTGACCAACAGAACTCATTGTGACTGGGGGCTCGGTAAAATTTAGTTGCCATGCCTGGTTGTGGTGATGCACACCTTTAATCCCAGCACTCGGAAAGCAGAGACAGGGGATCTCTAGGTTGGAGGCCAGCCTGGTTTATAGAGTGAGTTTCAGGACAGCCAGGGCTGCACAGAGAAACCCTGCCTCAAAAAACAAAAACAAAACAAAACAAAACAAGAAAACCAAAAACCAAAACAAAACAAAGAAACAAAGAAACAGTTTGATAGCGCTGGGAGGTGGGTCTCTTAAGAGGTAGTTCGCCTATTTGTGCCTTTATTTGTGGGAGTGGGTTATTTATTGCAGAAGTGCATTCCTAATGAAAAGGATGAATTAAGCCCAGTTTTCCTTGCTCTTGTCATCCCACCATGCTAGGACAGCCCCCTCCTTGCCAGCACCATGCTTTTGGACTACCAGACCACCAGCAAAACAAACCTCCATTGCTTATAAATTACCCAGCCTATGGCATTTTGTTACAGCAGCGGAAAACGAATTGAAACACCATCTTCAAACCCATCATTTGACAGGTTTTAGCTGTTCATGCAGAACTTTAAATCAGCAGCTTGGTGTTTTAATCTTAAACACAGATGGTCAGGCCTGTATTAACAGACATTGACAGAAAAGTCTCTCAGACAAAAAGCAGAGGTGGAGCCAGGCAAATAATGCAGAAAACAGAAGAAACACTTAAGACCAATCCCCACGAGAGGTGAACAAGTGGACATTGCACGTTGTGGCAAGAACCACATATTTAGAAAGGACGAGTCCTTATGAAGAAATCATCAACTGAAAGGTCTGAAAAGAAACATGAGGAAATTGGGGCTAGACTGTAGTTCAGTGGTAGAGTGTTCGTCAGTGTGCGTGGGACCCTGGGACAGCCCTAGCATCACAAAAAGAAAGACAAAGACATATTCTAGAAGGTGGCAAAAAGACATGGAGTTGGACAACCATAGAACAGAGAACCGAACTAGAGAGTAAGCTACAAATGTACAAATGGTTGGCGAAGCACAGGAGAGATTGATGGCTCACAACCACTTGTAACTACAGCTCCAGGAAATCTGATGCCCCCTTCTGGCCTCCACTGGCACCTGCCAGCACACACACACACACACACACACACACACACACACACACACACACACCTTAAAAAGGAATCAGTTGTCTTGTAAAGTAGTAAGTAGATAAATCAAGAATGCTTTCATAATTGAAGGTTAAAAGTATGTTGATTTAAAGACACCCCCCCCCCCGACACACACAATGAGGGAAGAGCCACCTGTATCCTGGCACACCAGATGAAAGTTCAGAACACTGGAATAAGGAAAATAGTTGCAAAATTCTAGATTAAAAAAAAAAAAAAAAAAAAAAAGGAAGATTTTGAATGATGGCGGCATCAGATTTTTAAACAATGTTAGAGATAGAAGACAATGTCATCAACATTCCGGAAGAAAATGACTTCAAACCTGGAGTATTAGACCCAGACAAACTGCCCACCTGCAGTGAGGGTGAAGCTAACCCACACAGGCTGCCTAGAGCTTAACACGTGCCTTCTAAGGAAGTGATTGGAGAAGGAGGGGAACGTAATCCCCACGTGCTATGTGCTCAGATGTGTTTTAAAGTCCCCACTATAAATAATACTTTTTAAATGGATAGTATAGGAAAATGGGAGAATGAGTGAGGGGGGGCTGTGGGCTGGGCGTGAAGGTCTTACGGCTGGAGCCAGTCCTCGCCTTCTATAGTCGGAAGTTTAAAGAAAAATGAAAACGAGACAAACATTAAAAAAAATGCACAGTAGAATGAGCATATCATTTATACACTTACGCAGCTAAGTTGTAAACGATGGCCCCGGGAGAAGGCTGGGACTACTGTTTCTCATTATAACACCTGAAGGACTCTGAGTTTTTATTTCTTCTCTCCCTCCCGTCTCCCTCTGTACAGGGAATGGATCGAGGGTCTTGGCAAGAACTCTACTAAAGAACTGTATCTTTAGCCCTTCAATCAGATTTATTACCAAAGCACTCAGAAGGCCGAGGCAGGAGGGCTGTGAGTTCAAAGCTAGCCTGGGAAGCTTAGTTTTTTGTTTTTTGGGACAAGGTCTTCCTATGTAGCCCAGGCTGGCCTTGAACTTGCTTTACAGCCTAGGTAGGCCCTGATCATCTAATCTTCCTGCTGCAGCCTTTTAAGGTCTGGGGTAATAGGTTTGAATTACCACATATGGCTAGGATTCTGACTTTAAAAATTATATGCACATTTTATTTAGACATAAATAAAATTCGACCCCAAAAGATAACGTAAACTATGATTTAAAAATACTCTCATTTTGAATGATGCCCTTTCTGTAATTTTGTGACCTCTCTTCCCAGGTGAACCCGATCTTCACTTGATACCTTAATCATTTGTCATTATGTCCAGTTTCCTAATCCAACAGAGCAGGCACGCAATACGGCCTAGAGAGTGTGAGGTCCCAGACCTTGGACTGGATTGTAGACCAGCGATATTGTAGTGTCTCTCTGTATGTCCTCAAAACCCAGGGTCTGTCCTGTAGCTTCTCTAGGAGTTTGGTGGATCCCGGTGGGTTGTCACGGACAGAGATGGTGGTGGGATTCTGTGTACAGGGTGGACAGGCTGTAGCTAGGCCCCAGGGCCTCTGACTTGGACACTTTACCCCTTCTCTAGATGGGTGATTCAGGGCAGAGCTACCTCCCACTGACCCTGGGAGGTTCCCTCCCCAGAGCACCTGCAGATCCCCAACCCCTTGCCCGGGCTCACTGTGACAGAGTCCCCTTCACAGCCTGGGGACGGCTCCAGATCAAAGTCCTGAAAGACCAGCCTCACGGCAAAGCCGTCCGGAGCCTCGATGTCAGTGTGGCTCTCCTGGCCTTTGAGATACGGCTCCGGGTATCCGGGGGATGTCAGTTGTTGTGGTAGCCGCTCAGCCAGGAGCACAGAGGCCTGTGTGGGCCACGGATGGAGGAGTCCCCAGAGCAGCAGCCAGCACCTACAAGTGAGCAGGGGAGACAGGGAGAGGTCAGAGAGGGCCATGTGGACATACCGGGTTGTGGCAAGTGATGGCAAGGTATTGACAGGCTTAAGGGCCAGGAGCTGTGTCCGTAGGCCCAGAGCATTCATTGGGGACTTCCTGATGCCACTTTCCTCACCAGAGTCAGTGTAGATTCCTCCCTAGGTTTCTCTGCAGCCTGATCCTCAAGACGGCAGGGTGTCTGTCCTATGAAGACATGTCTCCTTTCCTTCCTGAGTCTCATCTAGGCCAGGCGGCCTCCTGCCTCAGCCAGTCCTAACCTCATCACAGACTACAGGTCAGGGGGCATTTAAATACCATTCCTGGCTCAGAGCATTGAACAGACCACATCCAGGCAAAAGGAGTTAATTCCGTCTTAGTTGTTCGTCCACTGCCCCCTTTCTGTCTCTCTCTCTCTGTGTATGTGTGAGTGTGTGTATGTGTGTGTGTGTGTTTGCGTGTATGTACGTATGCAAGCCCGTGTCCCGCCTTCCTCTCTCCCTGCCCCTTTCCTCCTCCAGGCCCCTCTGTAGGGCAGACTCACATCTTGCCCTTGCAGCTTGTGGAGGGGAACTCCACAGGTGGTTCTCCAGCTCTGGGACCAGCCCTCTGGGAGCTGACGTCTGGAACGGGCTGCAGTGCTCCGCCCAGGCCAGGGGATAGGAGGTGGGGCTCCAGGAGGCCCTTTCGGGGAGAAGGCGGAAGTTACTGGAAAGGTACCAGTTAAGGTACGCCGGGTTTAGTGCCACCTGCTGGCGGACCGAGGAATAGCTCTCACCGTAATTGAAAGGAAAAGTCTTCAAAACCATGCTGGGGGCTTTAGAGAGCAGGAGCGAGTTCGCCCTTGACTCTTGTGACTTCCTCGGTGGGGGTGGGAGGGAGCAGGGGTTGAGATACAGCCTTCTATAAACTGGACTGGCCTCAAACTTGCTATGTGGTGGAGGGCGGTCTTGAACTCCTTGATCCTTCTGCCTCCTCCTTAGCCCTAGGATTACCAGTGGGTGCCACCACACCTAGATCTTGATTGTGTTTTTTGAAACGAGCGTCTCATTTGGTAGCCGGGCTGGCCTGGAACTCACTCCTCAGTCCAGACTGGCCCCGAACTCATGGCAATCCTGCTGCCTTAGCCTCCGGGGTTCTGGGATTACAGGCTCCTTTGACTATGTGTGTACCGAAGGTAGGTGACACTTGTTTTGACTTGACCGCAGCCTTTAGCGGGCTAATCGACTCTCCCCATCACTTACGTCACCACGCTGCCTGTTGGAGAACTCGAAGTTTGTGACCCATGAGCCTGAGCCTTCCTTTCCACTCCTTCTTGGTCAAGAATGGGTGAGTCCATGCCCTTTGTCCTTTGAATCCCAACTCCCCACATCGGGAGGCTCCTTGTCTAGCTGTGGCCCAGCGCAGGTGTCTCTGAGTCACTCGGGACTCACCTCAGCTGTCAACCCAAGCTGTAAGGCCGGTATCAGGAGCCACAGCTTGAGCCAGAAGATTTCTCCCTGAACCCTCCCAGGGAAGGTGGCTTGGTCAGTGTGGGAGGGTTAGGAAGCCCGTTAGGAGGCGGCTCATCCTGTTCTTAGAGGAAGCAGGTGTGGGAAGGGCTCGCATTCTAGACTCTCACACCAGCCAGAGGGCTCATTTCCTTCTTCCCTGTTGTATGTGGCTGCGCGGCTTCTCACAAAAGGCGACCACGCGTCCCAAACGCAGAGTATTGCGCTGGTTTGAATGGGGATGACCCCCATGGGCTCCCATGTGGGAGGGTGAGGTTTCCAAAGCCCACCTCAGGCCCAGTCTTGACGTCTCTCTACCTGCAGCTTGTGGATCACGTGGGCGATCTCCCGTGCTTCCCCAGCGCTGTGCCTGCCCGCCTGATGTCATGCTCCCCTCCGTGAAGAAGATGGACTCGCCCTCTGACCCTGCAAGCAAGTCCTCAGTTAAATGTCTCCCTGGCCATGGTGTCTCCTCACAGCGACTAAGACAAGCGTCTTTGGGTTTTTTCAGACGTAAAAAAGTTAGGAGAGCTGGGCAGTGGTGGCAAATACCTTTAATCCCAGTGCTCCGGAGACAGAGGCAGGCAGATCTCTGTGAGTTCCAGGCCGGCTTGGTCTATGGAGTGAGTTCAAGACAGCCAGGGTTATTATACAGAGAAACCCTGTCACAAAACAAAACAAAACCAGACAGCAGTAACAACAACATGGTTAGGAGAGCTATAGTCTATGCCTTCGAGGGAATAGCAGAAAATAAGGATCAGGGCACATAGAATTTCCCAGACTATTGAGAATCAGTCTACCCCTTGTGCCATTTCCCAACCACACACACGCCTGGGGATGATTCTCCCCCCACCCCCCCGCAAGGTCTTGCAAATTCTACACAGGTGCCCAGTATTGAGCTACCTCACGGAGTCCGTTTCTGTTTGTTTGTTTTGAGATAGACTTAAAAAAGCTCTATCCGTAGCCCAGGCTAGCTTTGACCTCTTAGCCTCATGAATGTTGGGATGATAGGCATGTACCTGCTCTATTGTCATCTTGAGAGGAGTGGGCCACTTTGGCTGGGCTCCCACGGAGCACTGAAACCTGTTTCCTCCTGTAACTATTAGGGTCACACAGAGTTCCTGGGAAAGCCGGAGTTTGTTCAGCTCCACAGGGTGAGCATTCATTTTGGCCCTTGACAAACCTGTCAGGAAGGAAGCAGCCATGGCTAATGTAAGGCATCTTTCAATAGCTGGCCTTGTCCTTTTGTCCTTGACAGTCTGCACGGGCCAGTCTGTACCCTGTTCCTGAGATTCTGGTCATTCACCTAGCAAGGCAGGAACCTGAGTGTCCAGGCTAGCCCCTTAGACAAGATGTCCACCCATGGGCTAGTGGCCTTGGGTGCTGTAAGAAAGCAAGCTGAGCTAGCCAGTAGGCAGCACTCCTCCATGGCCTCTGCGTCAGGTTCTGCCTCTGAGTTCCTGCCCTGACTTTCTTTGATGATGGACTATGATATGGAAGCCTAAGCAAAATAAACCCTTTCTTCTCCAAGTTGCTTGTGATTGTGGTGTTTCGTCATAGCATTAGAAACCTAAGACACAGAGATAATCTTTCAAAACGACACAGGTGTTGGAGACAATAAGTGAGAGTTTTAGCATATAAAGATGCAAGGATAAAATACATTTACAATAGGGAGAAAAGGTGGGAACAGTATTCAAGAAGGCTAAAACTTTAACAGTAGCCAAAATTAGATCAGAAGGCATGTCTACCGCTACTGTGGTTCTTCATGACCAAAACCATCACCACGACCAAATAGACAGTTTCTCCAGAGGAAACACACCAACCAATGACTCTTGGATGTACCTATCCTAGAAGACTTGACTCACTTGGTAAATCAAGTCATCCTCAGATACTGGAAAGAACGGCACACAAATTCGATTTCGCAATTGTTTGTTGATACGGTTTGTTTTTGAGACAGGGTCTCATATAACCTAGGATGGCCTTGAACTGGCTATATAAATGCCTTGGTTATAATTTTCCTGTTTTAAAATACATCAACAAAAGCAACTTAGGAAGGAATGGCTTACGTTGGCTCGTAGGCCAAGGAAACAGCCCCTCGTGATACGAAACACAAGGCAGCAAGATCTTGGAGCAACAGGTGCATTGCTTGCACCATTAGGAAGCAGACATCATCAAATGCTCGTGTTCATCTAACATTCTCCTTTTTTTTTTTTTTTTTTGGTAAGTGTAGTACCAGAGTCCATTTTTTAAAAAAAATTGTGCATTGGTGTTTTGCCTGCTTGTATGTCTGTGGGTGTCAGATCTTGGAGTTACAGACAGTTCCGAGCTGCCACGTGGGTACTGAAAATTGAACCCAGGTCCCCGGGAAGAGCAGTCAGTGCTCTTAACTGCTGAGCCGTCTCTCCAGCCCCACCCCTCTAAAGTTCATTTTTAATGTGGTCCTGTCTTAGTTAATTTCCCATTGCTGTGATAAGACGCCATAACCTAGGCAACTGATTTTAAAAAAGTTGGAGCTTGCAGTTTCAGAGGGTTTCAGCCTGTGGCCGTTGAGGTGGTGGGCGTGGCAGCACTCATGCAGGCAGGGTGTTGGAGCTCAAGCCCTGAGACACACCCTCAAGGCAGAGAGAGAGAACTGGGAATGGCATGAGCTTTTGACATCTCAAAGTCCGCCCCTAGTGATGCAAGTTCTCCAACAAGACGACACCTCTTATTCCTTCCCAAATAGTTCTACCAGCTGGGGACCACATAGTCACATATACGAGTTGATGGAGGTCATTCTCACTCAAATGACACAGGGTCTTAATAAACCTAATAAATAAATAAACAAACAAACAAATAAATGAATAACCAACCTAAATTACATAACCCGTCCATGGCATGGCCAGAGGTTAAATAACCACCACAAATGTGCCCAGAGGCTTGTCTCTTAAGTGACCTCAGAGCTCAACAAATTG
This sequence comes from Psammomys obesus, assembly GCF_907164565.1. Classification (NCBI taxonomy): domain Eukaryota; kingdom Metazoa; phylum Chordata; class Mammalia; order Rodentia; family Muridae; genus Psammomys; species Psammomys obesus. The sequence goes on along the minus strand of NW_026590905.1, from coordinate 374,858 downwards.
ACAATTGAGAGTAACTATCACTGTGGCCCACTCCACAGTGGTCCGCCTCCACTCACCAAGTGCTGCAATTATAGACATAGACCACAATGCCAAGGCACAGCTGTTTTATAAAAGACCTGCCTATCAAAAAGAGGAGATTGGCAGCTCTCAGTCAGGAAAGACTGATGATTCTGTGACCTGGCAGCCACAGTTCCATTTCTTTTTTCTTTTTCCTTTGGACACAGCAAGTAAAACATATCCTTCAGGTCACATGAGACTATATTAAATGGTCACTTGGATTTATTTTTCCATCAGTTATATAATACAAGCTTACTCCTTTTCCTCGATTTTTTTTTTCCTATTAAACCTTCAAATTCTAAATAAACTGCAATGTATCTGTCTGGGAGTTGGCTGCAGTACGGTATGGATATTAATAGAAAGCCTGTCTGTTTCAAACCCTCCATAAAATATGAAGAAATGCCCTGGTAGTGTTTGTGAAGCTGTGCTGTGAAATATTTGTTTACACTGAAAAAGAAAACCACATAACCACCTTTAAATTCTGGCACTGAAGAACGGAATAGGTGAAACGTGAGAATCGGACAGGTGTGCTGGTCCGGGCTTGTGATCCCAGCATTTAGGGGACTGAGGCAGGAGGATCATGACATACTGAGACACTGTCTCAAAAAAACCAAAGCAAGAAAAATGGTCACGGTGGCCCATAACTATAATTCCAACACTTGGGATGCGAATGCCGGAAGAAAGATCAGGAATTCAAGAACAGCCTCAGTGACACAGAGACTACAAGCCTGGCCTAGATAAAATCCTGTTTCAAAACCCACAAACAAACAAACAAACAAACACCAGCAAGCTGACCTTTGATCACACACCTTTAGTTGTGAGTCTTGGGAGGCAGCGACAGGCGGGTCTCTGTGAGTCTGAGGCTAACCTGATGTACATATTGAGTTCCAGTCCATCAAGGGCTAAATAGTAAGACCCTGTCTACACAAAACAAGCAGAAAGAAAGGGAACAAATACATGAATGTAAGTGCTTAACAGAACAATGAAGAGGCAGAGGAGAAGCTGTGAACTTGAAAACAGAGATCACAATCATCCTACCCGAGAAACAGAGGGAACGTTTTTTTAAAAAAATGAGCAGAAACTCTGGAACCTGTTGGAAGTGTAAGGCGCCTGAATACATAGGTTCCTGAACTTCAAGCAGAGATGGAGTTAGATAGAAAGAATCACTGGAAGAAATGACGGTATGTTCCGTTGATACAGGCAATCCCTGTTTACTGAGGCGTTATTAACAATAAGCAAGATATGGAGTCAGGTTAGAGGTCTGTTAACAGGTCAGTAAAGAAAATGCAACACGTGGTGGTGTTTTATTTAGCAAAGAAAAAAAAAAAGAATGAGATGCCATTTTTAGGAAATGAACAGAAGGAGAAATCATCATGTTAAGCAAAATAAACCAGGTCCAGAGAGACAAATATCAGATGTTTTCTTTCATCAGAGGAATCTAGACTAAAGAAGAAGTAGATGGGACATGAAAGCAGAAGGGAGAGTGTTTCTCAGGGTAAGGGGACTTGCAGTGGTGGGAATGAGGAGGAGAGAGAATAAAGCGGGGAGGGGAGATGAGCAAAGTACAATGATACAGATCAAATCCATGGCTTTAGGTGCTAAATAGAAAAAAAATGGGAGGGGAGGAGAGGGGGGCTACAGCTGGGATACAAAGTGAATAATCTGTAGTTAACATAAAAATAAAAATTTAATTAAAAAAAGAAGAACAAAAAAACCCGCTGTGGCTGGACTTTTTCTAGCTTGAGTGAGAGACATGTTTTCAGATCCAAGGAGCTTGGTTAACCCAAAGCAGAATTGAAAATTAAAAATAGAATCAACTGAAAAGATAAAGGAAGAGTCTAGAGAGCAGGCAGGAGGACTAGGCTAGAGGCGTGGTCAGCATGTGCTAGCTCTGGCTTTAAACCCCAAGATGGAAACTGAATGAATAAATGAAGTCCCTAAGGCAGGCAGGGAAAAAGGACTCACTGCACTCGGAGGACGGTTTTGATGACATCAGTGTTCTCTTCTCAGAAACATGGTCTTGACGATGCCACCAAAAGAGCCAGCTATGCAAGAGATGCCTGTAATCCGAGACTTGGGAGGCTGAGGCAGGTGGATCACAGTGTGAGGCCAGCCTAGGTCAATACTGAGACTCCATCTAAAAAAGAATTAAAAAATTAAAATCCTCCAAGACTCAAATGAACTAAGACTAAGATGCTGTTGTCATCAGCAGACCTGAGGTGGGAGAGTTTCTGGTGGTCGTGAGGCGCCTGGCATGGATGCTGGGGCATGAACAGGAGGAGCGGCAAGCGTTCTTAACTCTCTCTCCAGCCCCAAGCTTTTCTTCTTAATGTCTGTAAAATGCATGTAGCCATTTAGGGCAAAAAAACCCATACCACTGTATTGCTTGGCCTATGACTAAGTGGACATAACCTCTGAAGACTGGGCAGGTCAAGGACGGATACTGTAATTCCTTGCCAGAGGTTCTTCACGAAGCAACGCCTTTCCATGTGTAGTTGGGGTCCTTCAGAACCTTTCTCTGGATCTTTCTGAGTTCTTCCTCAAGAACCTCAAGATGTTCTTTGCTCTTCTCTCACTTCTCATGCAGAGCCCATCAGAGGCCATGCAGAGCCCATCGGAGGCCACGCACAGCTGATGATGACTCGTCACCTGTAACCAAGGGAATGCATGTGGCATAGTTTCTGGATTTTTAAAATCTTCCATTGGAATTTCCAGCCCAGTAGCTTTGAAGTAGACAGAACTTACATAAGCAAAAGCTCTTTGGGGCTCCCAGTAATTTTTAGGGTATGAAGTCTGAGATGAGCTTCCTAACAATGGGGGGGGGGGAAGGAGAGACCCGGCTTTGTTTAGCCTGAGGGACTGGCTTCCGATAGACACATTGTGGCTCTTGTTGCACTGTGACTGATACCTGACACAGATGAACTGGAGGCCGGAAGAGTTCAATTCACAGGAAGAGGGCCCGGTAGCAGGAGGAGCTTGTTCTGTCCCACCAACGAGCAAGACCAGAGGGGAAATGGAGGACCCAGCGGTTTGCAGCTTTATGCTTTTCACTCTGTCCGGGCACCCCCCAGTCCTCAGGAGAGTGCCACTCGCATGCACGGTGGGCCTTTCCTCTTCGTTACACCGTGGGGCACAACATCTCTGTGAGAGCGGCCTAGGAGACACGTCTCTGCGCCCATCTGTAAGGGATCATCTGGATACAGTGACCAGGAACAATTGTGGGGGCACCCATCTTCACCCCAGTCAAGGTCCTCGCTAGAACCAGAGGAGATTAGACCGACACCTTGACCTCCGACCTCCAGCCCGCAGGGCAACTACGGAAAGTTAGTTTCTGTTACGTCTGCGATACTTTGTTAAAACAGTTCAATGCGGTGAAAGCAGGACTATTGTACTAGGCTGTTTTCCTCTGGGCTGTTCAACGTGGTCAATGGATTTTTTTGTTGTTTTTGTTTCCATCTCTGGTTTCTGCAAATTATGTAGCAAGTAAAATTTAAGTTCTTTTGTGTGAAAGAAACACCTGTGAGGAATTTTCTTGATTACATTAACTGATATGGGAAGAGCCATCTTTTTCTTTTCTTTTTTTTTCTTTTCTTCTTTCTCTGCCTGTCTGACTCTCTACCTATCTATCTATTTATTTTGAGACAGGGTCTCAGTGTGTATCCCTTGCTCTCCCAGAACTCACTGTATGGACCAGACTGGCCTTGAACTCACGGGCATCCACCTGCCTCTGCTTTCTGAGTGCTGGGGTTAAAGGTGTGTGCCACCAGTCTTGACTGTGGGCAGGAGTGTTCCCTGGGCTTGGGAGAAATGCTTGTGAGGAGAAGGGACACTTCATCATTCTGCTTCCTGCCTGGGCATGCGATGGGAAAGCTGTTCCCGGCCCCTGCTGCCTTGACCTCCCATCAGCCGCCGCCGCCGCCACCATGATGGACTATTCCCTTGAACTGTGAGCCAGATTAAATCTCCTTTAAGTTGCTTTTGTTGGAGAGTTTGTCACAGCAACAGGAAAACAGATGGAGGCGTTCTTCCACATGATTCTAAATCCAGTCAAGTTCAGGAGGATGAGGTGCTACAATGGCCTATGCCGGACCACCCTAACTCACTGGGGCCTGGAAGGTCTCCTGGGACACGGCCTTCCCACGGGCTCAGCTTCGGGAACACTGGGAAAGGGAGCTGATCACCTCATTCTAACACGTCATTCTGATGTCCTTTCCCTTATCCAGATGTCACTACAGATGCTTGCAAAGAGGAAGCAAGCCAGGCACGGGGGTGGGGGTGGGGGTGGGGGGTGGGAGTGGGAGAATGGGGGTGGGTGGGTGGGGGATAGTCCTCATGTCTGTAAAGTATAAAATCATAAACATTGTTCATAAATGTAGCAAACACTCAGAAGACAAGCCGAAGGAGGCCCGTCGTGGTAGAGTTTATGCACAAAGGAAGCGTTTAGAGTGAAATTTAAACATTTTCACTTCAGGAAACTAAGTGTATTTAAAGTTCTGACTGTAAACAAGGGATGGGGACAAACACGGGAGGCCGTGGAGGCGGGATTTTGAGTTGGGGGCCAGCCTGGGCTACACGGGGAGATTTTAGCTCAAAGAGCCAAAGGAGGATGGGAAGACGGTTAAGCAACTAAACGCACTAGCTAGCCACGCAGACCTGACGGAACCCACGTGGCTCACGTCTGCAATCCCAGCGTTTCCACAGTGAGACAAGAGGTAGAACTTCCTGGAAGCTCACGGGCCGGCAAGCCCGGAGCGTTCACACAGCGGGAAAAGCGACGAGGGAGACCCTGTTCCGAGAGGCAGAAGGTGAGAACCCACTACGGAAAGTTGTTCTCTGACCTTCACACTCATGATGTGGTGAATGCACACCCCCCCCAAAAAAAAAAAAAAAAAACCAGGAGAAAAACAGAAAACCACACATCGATCGTTGTGACTGAATAATAGTCCTGTCTGAGCAAGAAGTCAGGAATATCATTTTCCCCTCATTTGGTAGCCCAGGCTAGCTTCAAATTCACGGTGATCCTCCTGCCTCAGCACTCAGGTGCTGCGCTCACAGGTGGGAGGAATCACACCAGTCTCCCAAGTAAGGAATCTTGACCCACTGGCTCTGTGGTGTCTTTGATACTCTTCATTAATGAGGGACTTAAACAATTAGAACATTTTATAGGCACGGCTGTTTTGTCTCTCTGTGTGTCTGTGTGTCTCTGTGTGCCTGATAACCTAGGGAGGTCAAGAGAGGGTGGTGGATACCGTGGAACTGGAGTCATGGACCACCACGTAGGTGCTGGGAATCAAACCCGGGTCCTCTGCAAAGCAGCAAGTGGTCCTGCTGGCTGAACCGTTCATCTGGCTGTGAGGGGAGTTGAGTGAGGGGGCCGGGGGTGGGGTGGGATGGGGACTCCAGAGACTCCCTTTATCCAGAGATATGTCTAAAAACAAATCCTCACCTCCAGTGTTCTAGGTTTGATTCCAGGGCCATTGGCTTCTGTTTCTCATTAACTGAGAAGGGCAAAGGGCACGGCCAGGGAGAGGGAGATGGAGGGAAAGCAGAGCGGAGGAAGGGCAAAAACCCGTTTTTTAGTTTCAACTTTTAGCTCTGAGCAGGATTTGAAAACTCACGTTCGTGCTGCCACCTGCTGTTCCGTGCGGGGATGGCCCCAGGGGAGAGGGCCTGGGTTTGCCTGGCCCGTTTTCTGTAGTTTTCATTGGAAGAGGAGTTGCTGGCTCTGCCCAGTGCAAAGGGCCACAGGAGACCTGGTGGAGGGGCCTCTGGGACAGGATGGGCCACAGGAGACCTGGTGGAGGGGCCTGGGACAGGATGGGCTGTCCCGCCCTATCCCTGCCTCCCGTTTGTTAGGAAACATTGATTTATGTATTTGTGCGTGTGTGTGTGTGTGTGTGCGCATGTGTGTGACTCATGCCACACAGCATATACGTAGAAGCCAGGAGACAACTTGAGGTGGTTGCTTCTCCTTCCGCCACGTGGATCTGGGTCCCGACATCACACGCACGCCAGCCATCAGGCTTGGTGGCAGTCTTGGTACTCGACTGACTCTCCCCCCCCCCCCCCCCAGCTCAGCCTGGCTCTTCTTTTCCAAGTCTGGTCCCTGGTCCAGGACCCTCCAAGGCTTCCGGGTGCAGGACCAGGGTTGAAGGGTGATCCAAGGGTGCATCAGGAGCCGAGTTGGTCTGAGTCAGCCGGGCTGTGGGTCTGGGAGACAGGGGGCTCTCTCACGACTGGCTCTGTTCCGCTGGCTGTCCCATCCACCAGTCACTGCCTTACATCATAGACGCTCACAGCAGGGTCCAAATCAACCCCCCAAATCCAGCCATTTGTCTTAGCTCTCAAGCCCACCCTCCCCACTGCCATCACCTACAGCTAATCCCACCCTCCCCTTCAAGGGCCGAGCGATCTGTCTGTCTGTCTGTCTGTCTGTCCTGGCAGGTTCTTCCTCACCTGCACCCTTCCTCCCCACCCCCAGCCTCACTCTGCTCGGTTTGGCTGTGCTCTCACATGTTACACTCTCCCCATTAATCTTACGGTGTCCTAAATATTTCTCACACCTATCCCCTCCCCCCACCGGGCATTGCTACATCTTTCAGTCACAGGAGATCAAAAACCAGCGCACCACTGCTGTAAAGGTGGTGTCCCCAAGCCCCATTCAACAGGCTCTAAACAAGGCACCCCTACCCCGAAGCTCTGGGACTGTCTCCCCCGTGTGTCGTGTCTCCGGGCCATGGATGCCCTCTTCCGTAGAACACAGAGCAATGAAGCTCGCACCAAAGAGCTGTTGAGAGGACTAAATGAGTTAATAACCTAATTTATTGTGGAGGAAGCCCGGTCCTTGGTGAACAATAAACTTCATTATGAGTTCATGGGGGTAAGAGAGAAAAATGGATAGCTCAGAGGTTCCCAAACAACAGCAGTATATTCCGTAAGCACCAGGAATATTTGACAATCTCTAGAGATAAAAAAAAAAAAAGAAAGCTGGTGGGACTACTACCGCCACCTAGCGGGTTGAGACCAGCGATGCGCCCTACATTTGTGTCTCTGTTAACAGCTACCTGACCCGAAATGTCAATACCGCCAAAGCTGACAAACCCATGGTTGGGTGGTCCAACCTGCCTAGGTTCAAATTCCACTTTTTTAATATTTTATCTATAATCTTAGTAGATGACTGGAACTTGCTCCTCAGTCTCCTTAAGTGCAGAACGGAGACAAAGACACACCATGCATACTCCCACTGTCCCTCCCTGTCCCCACCCCGTGGGTCTGGGTCTAATGTATCCCGGATGATCTGAGCTTATTACTCAGCAGAGAATGATCTTGAACTCCTGCCCCTGTCTCTCAGGTGTGTGCCGCTGGGCTGAGCTGTGAGCGGGCTCTTTTTTACGAGTTTATTTTATTTTTACTCCCATGTGTATTAGTGGTGAGGGAAAGCCCAGGGGTCTCCTGGAGCTTCAGTTACAGGCAGTTGTCAACCATGGGACATGGGTGCTGGGAACTGAACGGGTCCTCTGGGAGAGCACCAGGAGCAGCAAGAACTCTTAACTGGAGAGCCACCGCGCTGGCCCCTGTGACGGGGTTCTTAAAGGGTAAACTCCTGGCAAGTAGCATTCATGGCCAGCACCATTATTATTACTTCTCTCCTCACGTCTCCTCCTCTGGGAGGCCTTCTTGACTCAGGGTGACATTACTTCCCCTCTGCTTATTGGGATGACATCCACTTGTCCGCTTGTCTGTCCTTCCTACAGGGCTGGGAGCTCCTTGAGGGAAGGACTTTCTTCTGTGGTTTTGGGCACCCTCAGGACTGAGCGCAGGGAAGCAGGGAACAGCATTGACCTTGTTGAGGGAGGTAGAACAGGTCCAGGATCTGAGGGTGGCAGTGGAGGCTGAGGATGTGGGCGTGGCCATGTGCCATTTGTGATTCTATAGTGAGAGTTTTAACCAGCAACCCGAGCCTTCCCTCTCCACTGTTGGGTATTATATTATAGTTAACTATAACTATTATAGTTGGTATGTAAATATTTCCTATAGGTTCATGTGTTCAAAAAGACAAGGACCCCAGCCATGGTACAGTCTGGGGAGTACCATGGCTTTGGGATGTGTGGATTAGCTAGCAGGAGGTGGGGTGGAGTCTTAGGGGTTATGTCGGCTTCTGTTCCTTCCCTGCCTGTCCTGCTTTCCCATCTCCCGAGATGCGAACAAGCCAGGCCACAAGTTCCCACGCCACCGACTAAGCCATTCTAGTTCCCATGTCTTCCTCACCACAACAGACTGATGTCCCCCCGAACTGCAAGCCAAAATAAACCCTCCCTAAGCTGTCAGGTATTTTGCCCTGGTAACCCGAGGTCAACAATCGCTCTTCATCGGTGGGAACCTTATCTGTTGTTGGAAGGGACAGCCCTGTGAGTGGATGCGTATCTGGCCCAGCTGGTCCTCACTGGTGGTCTATCAGTTGGTAACAGGGTCCTGGGAGGTGGCAGGCATGGACCTGGTGGGTGCTTGAACCTGTTGGTTGACAGCAAAAGGTTCCTGCTGCCAGTTGCCAGGCTGGACACTGCTGGGGCAAGTACTATGACACCAAGGGCTTGGGCCTGTAACACCTCCCTTCCTCCAGGCGTGAAGTCTGGCTTCGCAAGCCTTTGTTAGGGCAGCATACTTTCTTACTCAGCTGCTCCACCTTTTGTGGAATTTCCCACCAGCTCCGGACTTGGTGCCTTCTGAGGTGGCTTCTTTGTCTCTGCAGCTCCTCTCTCTGGTGATCCCGATGCTCACTGAGTCTTATTGATGCCACAGAGCAAGAGTGTACCTGAGTGAGAGGGATGGGGACCCATCTGGACTCCTTTTGTGAGTCTCCTCTTTCCCAGGCGGGGGGTGGGGGGAGGATGTTAGCCACCAGCCCCAGAGGGCAGGAGGAGCAGAGAGAGGGTGCAGGGCTCGGAAGGCGGTGAGCATGATGACGGAATAGTTTCTGGGACCAGCTGCAGGGAGACGGATCAACTTTATTCCAGGGTGAAGAGAAATATATAGGAAAAGGGAAGGAGCCAGGTACTCTAATAGGTGTTCACAGTGTACTTCAGTTGCAATAAATAGCTCTGTCCTATTGCCTGTGCAGGCAGTAGGGGCACAGTACCTAATAATCCTATAGGGGAGAGGGCTGCCAGGGAACTGTGCCAAAGGCCATGTGTCAGATATGTTTAGGGGCATCTATGCCTACAGACACTCTTCAGATGAGGTCAGGCAGAGAGTAGGAGGTCCTGCTGGGGAGAGGGAGTCCTTCATCAGAAAGGCTATCAGGACTGACAGGACTGCATCCTCAAAGAGCAGGCTCCTCCAATTTTTTTAAAATCAGTTACCTGGGAGGTGGGAGGGCACCTGGTCCTCTAACATCATTGGGGCAGGAGGAGCTTGCAGAGGAAAGAAAGGGAGAACTACCTATCTCAAAAGCCTAGAGAGGGTAAAATCTCCTTAGATGTTTAAAGAGGCTGGTGTTTGGGGTTCTAGCGAGGAAGGGAGGGTTGTGAGAAGAGAGAGGCCTGTGGCCTTTTGTGGTTGGATGTGTTTTTATCTCCCCAAGTCATCTCTATCCCATTCTTTTGCCGGGGGGGGGGGGGGCTAGTGATGAGCCAATTCAAATGTTAGTTATCTGTTGTGTGACAAATTGTTTCTTCCCTTAGTTTAAAACAAGCATCATGTATCATTTGACACAGTTGCTGGAGTCAGGAATCAGGAGCAGTTTAGAAGGGTGGGCTAGCCTTAGGTCCCTCACAGGCTTCAGCTTTAGGCACTTGAAAGCTTGACTGGGCAGGAGGTCTGCTTCCAGGATGCGGGATGAGGTCTCTGCTCCTTGCCACAGCCCCCTCCCCCAAACCCCCAGCAAGGTCAGAGGCCAGAGTTCTTTTTTAACCCTGTTATTCTTATCACCATGGTGATAAAACCCACGACAGAAATGACTTAGCAGAGGAAGCCTTTACTTTGGCCCTTAGTTTCAGAGGGATTCAGTCCACTGAGGTGGAGAAAGGGCAGAGGTGTGGGCTAGCCTGCGCTGGTGGAAGTAAGAGGCCGTGTCTGTCCACAGGGCAGCAGACCAGGGGACAAAGAATGCAGGCCCGAGGACTCTGCGGTGGGCAGAGCCAAAGGCTTTCACTAGCCACAAATCACCTCCTGAAGCATTCTACAGCAGTCATTCTCAGCCTTCCTGATGCTGAGACCCTTTAACACGGTTCCTCATTGCTGTGGTGGCCCCAGCCACAAAGTAATTTTCATTGCTACGTCCGACTGGTTTTGCCACTGTTATCAAATGTAATGTGAATCTCCTCCTTTCGGATGGTGTTAGGCGACCCCTGTGAAAGGGTCATTCATCCACCCCAAAGGGGTCGTAACCCACAGGTTGAGAAGCACTTCACTATAGCCTTCAAAACAGGCTACACACTGGGGAGTAAGCACCGAAAACGGGAGGTGGGGGTGGGGGAACCTTCTGGAGTAACCTAGCCTTGGAAGTGACAATAAGGGACCTTCAAAGACAGTATTTCGGGGAATCATTGCTGGAGTCTGATGGGGTTCTCCACCTCCCACTCCACAGTAGCAGTGTTGGACAGATCAAAACGACCCATAGGAGAGCAAACACAAGAGGAGGCAGGGGCTTAGAGAGGACAGCACAGATGAAAGAGACCCAAGGAGCTGTTGAAGAGGCACGGGGCAGGGCGGTCTAGAGGAGCTTCAGGAAGATGCCCTTCTATCCTAGTGGAGGCTAACCACAGCGCGTGGCCCGAGAGCCTTCCGTGAAGAGGTTGCCTACAGGAGGAGCGTGTTCCCTAGCTGAAGAGTCTAAACCTAAACCTCCCACATCCTATCGGCTTTGTGCGGACCTTCATCTCGCAGCAAAGACCTTCAGTAAAGGCGTCGTGGGTAGCTTGTCACCTGGAGGGATTCTGTTATACCCTGCACCATCCCTTCCTCACAAAGACGAGCTCATGGCTGTGTTTGTGCCTTACCCAGTGAGCTGTATGTTTCTCTGTTCTATTCCCTACCCCGCTTTTTATGACTTTGGTAGATCGACCTGCAATCGGTTTGCCTGGTCCCATCCATGCAGCGGCTACTGTGAAACGAGTGGGGAGCACAGTGATGGTGGGGAGAAAGTTCATGGAGACGGGGTGTTGCCTTCCAGCTCTCTCTTCCCTTGTGTGGTCTCTTTGCACCTGAGACCCAGAGGATATGTTTTTGTTACACTGAAGATGATGATAGTTTCCTTGCAGCTGTGTCAAGGGGATGGAGCAAGCATTTTCCTAAAATAACCAGGAAGAGAGAGAGAGAGAGGAACCCAAGTGGAGAGGGGGCGGGGGGGGGCTGGAACAGAAGGCACCAGAGCAGAGCAGTCATGGGTAGCAGAACGGAGAGGACGAAACTCGAAAGTGAAAGAACTTGCCTAGGACCATCCAGTGGGGGTCTCAACAGTGACTTGTCCAAGGATGCGTTTAGCTCTGCCTTGGGCCGATCGCCCCTGCCAATAAAGATGCCGTAGCTACTGTTATGAACACAAAGGGAGGAGAAAAGAGTCTGGCTGTCAGCAAGCCTTTAGGACACTACAGCATGCAGACAGTTCTACACATGCCACGAACAGAAGTGCCACATCCTAGCACAGTTTTCAGGGACTTGGACACGCACATAAACAGAAAGCCAGCACTGGGTGAACTGGGCTCTCTGATGGAGAAGCCTCAGCATCAGGGAAGCTCAGTGTGTTTCTTTTACACAGTTGAACAGGGAGGTGAGGTTGTTACATTACAGCTGAATCAAAGGGAAAGGAGTTATGGGATACAGCCCGTTCAAAGATGAAGGTTCAGCTCATTTCCACAGGAGCAGTCTCTGCAGGGGAGCAGTTCTCAGCCTGTGGGTCATGACTCCTTTAGGTCCCCAACTGGGGCTGGAGACACTGGTTAAAGGGAGAGGAGCTGGAGAAGGAGACACAAATATGCATGTCTGGGAATGATCCTGCCAGTGAGGGCTCATCTCCTTGTCCACATCAAGGAAATTCACTGCCCCACCCCACACTAGCCTGTCCAGGAAGGTGGTTAAGTGCTTACACTAAGTCTAGAGAGGAAGAACTATAGTGGCGAAGGCGGGCCCTGGCTACACTTCAGATGGATGTCCATAAGTCGTGACTGGAGAGCTGGACCCAGCGATTCATTTACCTGACCCAGCAACCTTCCTCCTCCAGGAAAAGATGAGGATTTGCAACCCCGATGCCATCTCCACACTTCGAATGCCCTAGCTACAGCTTCCTGGAGGATTAAATGGAAGTCAAGGACTTTGGAAAGGGAGTGAACACCTACTCATTAGAACTCTCTTCTTTCTCTCTTTAATGTATATTTTTTCAAATTTTGTGTGCAATTGGTGTGTTGCCTGCATGTATGTCTGTGTGAGGGTGTCAGATCCCCTGGAACTGGAATCACAGACAGTTGTGAGCTGCCATGTGGGTGTCTGGGAATTGAATTCAGGTCCTCTGGAAAAGCAGCCAGGCTTTTAACCACTGAGCTATCTTTCCATTCCTCTTAGAACCATTTTCTCTGTCTTTCTCCTCCTCATCTATCCACAGGAGCTGACTATGAGGGATGAAGTATACAAACAGGCTTTCAAGAAGATCTGATAGGCAAAGAGGAGCCAAGGACCCCCTCAGTCCAGATCTCAATTCAGCCTATGAGGTCAGAGGGCAACTTGCAGAAATAAGTTCTTTCTTTCCACCGTGTGTGTCTTAGAGGAATCCAACTTGGTCATCAGGTTTATCCACTGAGAAATCTCACTGGGGCCCAGGTAGACTCTCATTTGTCTTCATTGTTCAGCAAATTTTATTGTTACAGTTATTTATTTATTTTACTTTTTATAAAACTGTTTGTTTCTTGGTTTCTCTTCTAACCCAGAGATCACACAAATAATTGGGACTTTTTTATATTTGTTTAATAATAAGCTTCACAACACAATACCTGAACAGTTACTACTCTCTTCTTAACCCTCTAAACTAATCTGGTTTCCTCTCAGCATATTGTAGCTTTTCGGTCCAGTTTCTCTCTTGATGTCACCTGGACCTCTCCTGTGGTTGAAGCCCCTACTTTCTGTCCTGGCTAGCAGGAAGTCCAGCCCTATTCTCTTCCCTGCTCATTGATTGGCAGGGAACAACTGGGGAGCTGTGCTTACACAGCATCGAGACAGGAGATTCTCAGAACAAGGATTGCAACGAGATATGGGAGGGTACAGAAAGCAGCATTTGAATTATGCGATAACTTTATACCTACACCTTATGCATTTACTCTTTTGGGGTTGAGTGACCGTTTCACAGGGGTTGCATATCAGATATCCTAATATTATGAATGTTACAGTTCATAACAGTAGCAAAATTATAGTTATGAAGTGGCAATGGAAATAATTGAGGGTGGGTCACCACAGCATGAGGAAATGAATTAAAGGGTTGCAGCAGGAAGGCTGAGAACCACTGCTGTTGTGGATCAGTCTTCAGGCCAAAATCACCTCGGAGGAGAAAGCTATGGTTGGCATTTTCCACACACTGCCAACATTTGCGCTAGGACCAGGAAGTAAGGCTTTGCCATTTCCCATGGGTCCAAGGCATCGGAGTCCTTAAAATGGTAGTGTCCTTGTCAACAACACACATTCACTCAGGCTTTTACACACCCAGGGCTTTCTCCTGTCTACACACAGGAGATGGGTGTGACAGAATGGATCATGCAGCTTCTGTGAAATTTTGTGGGAGAAAGTGTCCAGTGCCCAGCTGTGTGGACACTCTGCCTGCCGTTTTAGGAGTGCACAAAAGCCTGAAGACCAAGAAGCTGTTGACTCAGGCTTGAACACAAGGAGGGCTGGAGGCTGATTAGTGTGGAAAGATGACCCCAAGGTGATTCTGTGGGTGTGGAGGGAGCACCAGCAAAGAGAAAAACACAAGCGCTCCGGGACAAGGGGATGGTGCTGGCCCTGTAGCTCAGCACAAAAGGCAGGAAACAGGGAGGGTAGGGGGGACTGTAACGGAATGTTTGGTTTCTTTAAAAACTCACTTACGTTACATAAATATGTTATTGTTTTTAATCCTAAGTGTGGGATTTTAGTTTGGGCTTTAGTTTGTCCACAGCTGATCATTGCCTCCTGCGGGGCGTGGGCTTTGCCAGCTGGTAATGGCCTACCTCATGCAGCACAGAGAGGGGCGTGGCCTACGACTCTGAGAGATGTAAATATGAGAGCCCAGAAAGAGAAAGTGTGGCGTGTTGGAGAAACCAGAGATGGATGCCGGTGTGTCAGCTTGGAGCAGACAGATGGAGAGAAACTCTTCGTGGCACAGCGGCTTGGAGGAGACTGCTTGCTGCGTTTGCTGTTGACAGGGATTCATAGAGCCCCCAAAGAACCCATATACCTAAACAGCTGGGAGAAGGAAAGGGGTCTGTGCCCCCTCTCCCCACTAACCTTCTCTCTCCTACCTAGGGTTGTGGGGTTGGGGAATTGGGAGGTAGAGGCTTTAAGGAACCCCAAATAAAACTGAGCTTAAAAACAAGCACAGCACAGGACAATGGCTGAGTCCATACCTGGTGACTGCAGAAGCCCAGGGCCCAGATGTGGCCTTGGCTGCAGGTATGAATAAGTTCCAGGTGTGTTTTACAGTATGGCCTGAAGCCTGAAAGTCTGTACAACCAGGGCACAAGCAGGACCGCTCCTCTCCCTGACTTTTAGGGTCCCCTTAGTTGTCAGGAAGGTGAGAGCGAGTGGCAAAAGCACTTGTAAATATGCATTCCGCTTCACCCCATGATGACATAGTGTCTTTCTTGGGCAGGAGGGGATTACTGTCTTGGGGCTCAGGCTGGGGTGCCACAATTCACCTTCATTCAGTTCATCCTCAGTAAGTTCCTTGTCTGGCCAGCCCAGGTGGGCAGCTCTGGTGACTAACCCCAGTTCTCTGCCATCAGTCATTTATACTCTGGCACGATTACATCAGAGATCTCTCAGCGGTATTGGCAGCTTCGTCCTTATCTGTACAATGCCGGGCTCTGCTTCCAGTTAGGAGAGCTCTAGTTATTACAAATTCAAATAGTAATAGCGAACGCTTCTCTGTGTACGCTCTGTTCCCGGTACACTGCCAAATGGTTGTACTCGGAAAACTCACAGAATTCTGGGAGAAGGAAGTATTCTTGGTATCTCCTCTGATGACTGGCGCACGCAATTATCTGCTTAAGTCTTCCTTGTTCTCACTGTAGGGTCTGTGTGGAAAGCCTGCCCATTTTGTCCCCTTGGGACCTAGGCAGTCCCTGGTGAGGGAGACAGAGGAGCCGAGGTGTCCACATGCTGATCTTGGCCAGTCCTGGTGGCTGAGACTCAAGGGGGGGGGAGGGACAAGTGGCTGCTTGCTTTGGCTCTTGGTCAGATAGCCTGGTCCTCAGGGTCTGGGGAGCAGGGGCCTAGCTTGTCAGTGCAGTCACTCCAAAGACTATGGAAACAAGCATTCAGGATTCCTGATCACATCCCTGGGACCTAAGTCTCTAGTGACCAATGCCAACGGCACAGTTTCACACGCTGCAGGAGGCATCAGGGTGGGACTCACCCTATCTGTGGCCCTTGGCCCTTCTCTTGCCTTTTCTCCACTCACGTGTTGGTCCCCTTGACAGCTATCTCTTCCTTGAAAGGAAGAATAGAGGTCGATTTGAATGAGGGACACAGTCTTGTGAGGCTGAGTACGTGGGCTTGGGGAGGGGGAATGGGTGGGCCGTGGTGTATGCTAGGCTCTGTGGAATAGAGTTTGATTCGGTTGCAGAGTAGCGACTTCTGCTGACCACCGTGGGGACAGCACTGTGTCTTCTGTGGCTTGAGGCTCTTAACTCCTTGGGGTTGCTTCTGGAGCTGCTTAGTCCTGCTCTGGGTGTCTGTGTTGCTCTGGGTGATCTAGAAGATTCTGGATCTTGCTGGGGTATGGCTAAGTGGAGGCTGGGATTGTGCTGTGGGTGATGTAGACCCCTGAGTCATGGTGAGTTCCGAGGGACTAAGTTCTACACCTTAGTCTACCTGACACTCACCATGGAGGCTTCCAGCTCCTTGGCTACCCAGGGAGCATATTCCTGTGCCCAGGGGAGGGACATGGCAGGATCCAGCAGTCCACAGAGTTGTGCCGAGGACATTTAGAAAGGCTGGAGGAAGATGAAGCATCCAGTTCAGCTTTGAGTTCTTTTCTAAAGGCCTTCTGGGATCAATGTGTGGTCAAGCCTAGTTCTTGGGCAGAGCCCAGTTACTGTTTTTTATGGGCAAGAGACCTACCTATTGCAGGAAGAGCGCAGGAGTGCTCCCTTGATGACAACAGGAACTTTCTTCACCGCCTCCCCAAACCCCCCTTGCGAAGACTGGATCTCACTATACAGACCTACTAGGCCTCAGGCTTGCCTTTCTCCTCCCTCAGTTTCCCCAAAGCTGACATTCCGGGTATTGTCTCACAGTGCTCTGCTCGGGGCCAAACAGCTGCCGCCTTCATAAAATCAGTTGTGTCTGCTCAGACAAGATCGTCAGGGCAGGGCTTGTTGACTGTGGACATTCCAGAAGAGGAAGAGGGGTGGGGAGGGTCCCTGGACCCCCACGTGAGTATCCATCCACCTCTCCCAATCAGCTGTATGCAATTTTGCCCCAATTGCACAAGGCCTTCTAGGTCTCAGGGAGTGGCTGGGGAGTCGTGGGAGGAAGCTCCGTCTGTGCAGCTCTCATTCATGCTGTCTGTAGACTTTCTGGTGTGGGTGCTTTGGGGTCGTCCAGTCGACCTTAATGGATGACTCCCAGAGGACAGGCTTACTCAGTCTTGGACTCAAGTGCCCTTCCACTGAGCTGTACCCACATTCCCTTCCCTTCTTTCAAATGTGAGCATGCGCATGTATGTGCAGACATATGTGTGTGTGTGTGTGTGTGTGAGACTGCTGTTCACCTCCTCTGAGACAGTGTCTGCCGTTGGCCTGGAGCCTGCCTATTATATAACAAACAGGCTGCTTGGCCAGTGATCCTTAAGATCTTCCTGTTACTCCTTCCCTGGTGCTGGGAATGAAACTCAAGACCTGTGCTAGCCACGTAAGTAAGTGCTTTACAGACTGAATGTCCACCTTGTCCAGGCTGGCCTTGGACTCTGTAGCCTAGCTGGGCCTTGAACTTGCAAACCTCCTGCCTCAGCCTACAGATATTATAGGCCCATGTCACTAGGCATGACTCATAATGGGGATTTTCAAGCAAGGAAAGAAAAGTCACAGAAGCCAGAGTGAAGGCAGATGCTCCTGGGAGGCTGTAGGGATACAGCAAGGAGCTGATATGCCCTCTTAGGTAAGTGGCCTTTATCTGGAGTGTAACGAATTATCGCTGAGTGATTTAAGCAAGGGAGCCATATGGTCATTTTTACCTTTTAGATGGATCTTGTGGCGACAGGTTGTGTCGTCTTGGTTAGAGGAGGATTAAGTTGGGGACCAGGCTGGGCATAGTGGCGCACGCCTGTAGTCCCAGCACTTGGGAGGCAGAGGCAGGTGGAGCACTGTGAGTTCAAGGCCAGCCTGGTCTACAAATCTAGTCCAGGACAGCCAAGAGAAGCCCTGTCTTGAAAAAAAACCAAGACTAAAACCAACAGCAACCCTCAAAAACCAACCCCCTCCCTCCCCAAAGGATTGGGGACCAATTTGGGGCAGGTGAGAAACAAGGACCTTAGGAAGGAAGAGCAGACAAATACTTAGCAGAGTGCCGTCCAATAGAAACACGTCACAAATGCAGGCCCCGTATGCAGAACATTCCAGAAGACCTGTTAGAAGGCCAAGGAGAAACAAGTAAATTTAGTTTTAGGAATACATTTTGTTTAATATAAACTATTCAAAATATTACAGTTTCAGCATGTGATCAATAAGAAAATTAGACATGTTTTTTTTTTTATGCTATTTTACAATATGGCATGTATTAAACTTAGCACATTTCCGTTTGGGCTAATTACATGCCAGATAGCTATCATATTGGCTAGTGAAGAAAGTTATTCTGCATGTGGTGTGTGTGTGTGTGTGTGCGTGTGTGCGTGTGTGCGTGCACGCGCATGACATGAGTAAGGAAACGAGGAGCATCAGTGTGGCTTAAGGTCTGGCTGGTGATTGCCATCTACAGACACAGGAAATATAAAAGTGGAGGCGCTTTTGGCTCCAGGAGATAAGGAATTCAAGTTTGACCTTGGGCACACAAATGGAAATGTTTTACAGACAGTTGAGAACATCCCTCTGGGGCTCAGGCGATGCTGTGGCCGGAGAACAAATGTCAAGGACAGTTTACGATGGCAGTGGACTGCATGGCGGGGGCAGTTGACTTAGCCCACAGCGTACAGGCAAGAGAGAAAGAGCTTCAAAGCCCTGCGGGGGACCCTGGTGATGGTGTCCTTAGGGGACTGCAAAGGTGACTAAGAGGGACCATGCAGGAAGCAGGAAAAGTGCAGAGAGATGTGGCTAAGGAGGGAAGGGGAGCGAGACTCAGAGACCCAGGGTCCCGGGCTCCCAGATGAGCAGTTGTTTGCTCATTGGCCTGCACTTCTTGCTTTTGTGACTGGAGATGAAAAGCAACAAGGACGAGATGGGAGAGATGGCTCAGCAGTCAAGGGCACCCAGAGGACATGGGTTCATCCCCAGCTTATAACTGTCTGTAACTCTAGTTCTAGGGGACCTGATGCCCCCTTCCAACTCCTCAGGTTCCAGACATGCACGTGGGGCACAGATACGTGCAAATGACATATCCACCCACATAAAAATATTTAAAAGAAGATAAAGTAAACTAAATATACCTTTTTCTTAAAAACAGAGAAGGGGTAAGGAAGAAGTAGGAAGGAGTTGGGGAGCACAGGGCTTTGTTGATCCCAGAGACTGGTATTTGGGGGCTTCATGTCCTGCTTTGGTGTCACCATCCCTGGCTTGGGCTGGAGAGAGGTCACTGTTCTCACGTTGTTCGGAGATACCCTGACCTGTCCCCCTCTCAGCCCATGATCCTTACATCCCCCTCAAACTCCATTTCCAACTCACGTTCCATAAAATACTTCTGGAAGAAACTACTTGAAGAAATTTCACCACTGTGTGGTTCTGCTGGTGAGTGCTCTTCTCATTCCCCCTCAGCCACCTTTCTCAGAGCCACACTGCTGTCTGTGGGGGCAGAGTCTTAGTAAGGGCTCTACCAGCCAGCCTGCAGTAGCCCTGCCCAGGCTGTGAGGGGCAGTGCCCTGGAGGGAAATGGATGCTAAGCCACCAGGCTGGGTGTTGGGTGCCTGGCTTCTCCCTCTAGCAAGACCTGGAGGAGGAAGGGAGTGGGAGAAAGGGGAGTTCGGAGGGTTTGAAGAGTGAGGTCGTCTGTCACTTAGGACCACCGGGTAGCCCTCCAAGTTCTTTCGGGACAAGTTGGGAGGCATTGTTTTCAGCATAGACAGGAAAAGACATCAGAGCCAGTGGTGCTGTCCGGAAGAGGAGGCTCAGACTCTAGATCAGTCCCCACAGGTAGTGTGGGAAGGACCCACTAACCAGGGATTTAATAGGGCTGGGACCTTGCTGCAGTGAAAGGTCTCACCACCCCGATGGCCCCAATGATGAGTTCAGTCTGGTGTCTGTAGCCTGAAGGAGAGACAGGCACCTGGCAAAGTCTTGCCTGGCTTCAGCTTTTTCTGTGGAATGACCTTAGAGCTGTCAGTCATTCAGAACTTGAACTTTCTGAGTGTCAGTTTTGGCCTTCATGCCATTTCTGGCAGGTCTGGGAACCCTGAGGGACAGGCTCCTGCTGGGAGCTGCTGTGGCTGGTGAGAAGGGTGGTGACTTCTAGCTTTGTTCTTAGAGGGGAATGGGAGAGGGAGGGGGCGTTTAGAGGTGGGAGGGGAATAGATGAGAACAGCCCTCAGCCAGCAGCCACATTTAAGAAAGGCCTTACTCCAGGCCTTCACAGCTCCCTCACAGTTGGCTGAACTGGGTCCTTAAACTAGTGTTGTTAGTCTTCTAGAGCCTGTAGGATGGAGGAAGAGGGAAGAGCTAATTGAGGCTCAGTGAGTGTCAAGTTTCAAGAGTTCGAGGCCAGCTAGTCCAGGACAGGCAAGAAAACCCTGTCTTGGAAAGAGAGACAGAGACAGAGACAGACAGAGACGGAGACAGAGAAGGCAAGGGAGGGCTGAGAATTTTATATTCTTTGGTCTGGGACCCAGGCTTTCCCTCTCATTTCTGAGTCCTGGATATCATCACCTCTTGGCCCTTACCAAGACACAGCATAAAGGCTTGGGAGGTACTGAAATCACCGTATATCCATCCAGCAGCTGCCCTCTTGTCTCCTGAAATGGCCAATGTTCTTTGGCTTTACAAGCTGTGGAGCAGTTTCATTACTGGGAAATCAGGGACTGGAAGCAGCAAGAAAGAGATAGTTTAACGTTCCAGAGGCTGGTGAGCTGCCTGCCCTACAGGAGCGTGTGCAGAAAGGGGTGCAGGGAGACCTCCCTCTTCTTCATCTCGGGGGGCCCTTGTCATTTTTTTTTTTTTTTTGCTGGCTCTCTTCCGGCTCCCACAGGGCCCCCGGGTTGGAACTGAAATGCTAGAATTTCATACTCAAGGTTTCGCCTCCTGGTTTTCAAGAAAGCACGCAGCAGGGATTAGCTGGCGGAATGGCCTGTGAAAAGAGGTTAATGCAGAATTGGAGGTGGGTGACGCTGCCTCTCTCGGCCACCCTCAAGTCTGTTGACGTCTCTGTGTCACCCCACCTCCCGGCTCTCATCTAGGTCTTCCGATGTCCCTCTTTTCTTCTAAACTCCCCTCCCACCCCCACGGCTTTCCAGCTTCCTCTCTAGCCCCCGCAGTTCCTCCGCTCCCCCAAACTGCAGCCCAGGGGAAATAGCCCCACCACAGCCTCCCGCCCCTGCTCCCCAGTCGCATAGGTTCCCTACCCCCCCCCTTTGCAGCACCTGGCGCCCCCAGTCTTCCAATTGGCCAGTGGCCCCATCAATCCTTGCCGGGCTGTGCTGACGTCATCCTGCAGTAGCGGGGATGGGGTGGGAGTGAGAGCGAGAGAGCGAGAGAGCGAGAGTGAGGACGCTAGGCTGGAGACCGAAGAGAAGCTGCTGCAAAGTCTCTGGTCTCGGCCACCCAGCGGGTCTGCACGCGTCCGCCGTATGGACCAGCGTGGGCAGCAGGCTGCTTTCTGATCTTGTCCCGCCGCCCTCCCCTCCTTGCAGACTCCCTGCAGTCCTTCTCCAAAGTGGCTTTAGCAGGCTCGAGGCTCCCTGAGGACAAGAACGCCTGGCCTGGAGTGCTTTACAGCGCACCATGACCCTGCTGCTGCTGTCCCTCTTGCTGGCCTCTCTGCTGCAGCTCAGCTCTGGCAACAAAGGTGAGATAGACGAGGATGGGGGTGGGGTGGAGTGGTGGGCTCTGAACTGGAGCGTCAGGGAAAGCTATGTGGGGGTACGGAGGGAAGGAGATGCTGAGGCTTTCTGGCTCCTGACAGGTGTCCTTTCCTTTCTGACCACCCCCTCTCCATCCTCTCCTCAGATATGGTCCCATCACCCACCTCACTTCCAAGGGCCACCTCCTCCTCTCCGGCTCTGCTCGTTGCCCGGCATCCTGCTTGTATTTGCTCTCCGTCCCCACCTGGGGTCTCTCTGCCCCCTCCCCCAACTCCTCCATACTGGTAGCTGCCTCCTGTCTCAAAGGGACTTGCCCCCCCCCCCCAGGGTGACATTCCCTTGGCTTCGCTTTCACTGGGTGTGCGTGTACACTAAGGGTGTGTGACACATCCATCTGGTTGTCCTCATCCCTTTCTGGGGAGAAACTGTGCACCCGCAGCTCAGCAATTCCGAGCACGTATTTTTTTTTTTTTCTAATTTTTTTTTTTTTCCCGTGTCCGTCGGCATCCATAGCCTTCTGCCTGCATCCGCTGGGTTGTGGGTTACCACAGCTGCCCTCTCTGGCAGACAGCAGATAAATCCAGCTGGGTGAGATTGTCAGAGGGAAGGGGAGGGTGGGGCCAGGGGGCCAGAGGGTTCAGGTAGGCAGAGGGGAAGGAGAAAGGCGGAAGAAAGGGCAGAAAGGGGAGTGGGACGCTCCAGGAAAAGAGGTAGGAAGGGAATCTGAGGAGGAAAGGGGGCCGAGCAGTGGGAAGGGAATAAGAAGAAGGAGGGAGGAAAACCAGGAGGAAAGGTGAGAAGTGGGAGAGGAGGGAGCTAAGGAAAAGCCAGGGAGCAAAGAAGGGAAGAATGGACACAGCACAGCAGGCAGCCATAGGAGGGGGGTGAGGAGAAGGGCTCAGGGGCCACGGAGACAAGGGTTGCAGGGTGTCTGGCTCTGCCCCTGGTGCCCTCAGCTCTTCTGTCTGCTGTCTCCTATGTCTGGCTGGAGCTCCTACCTCAGGATACTCCTCCTTGCTCTTGTCACTCCCTGCTTGGCTCCCATACACCATCTTGAGGCTGTCTCTTTGGCCGTTAGGGAAGGTTACAGTGGCCATTATCATGAAATGGGGAGGCCTGCAGATTTGTTGCGCTGTGGTTAGAGGTGTGAACAGAAATTAGAATATCTTGCTTGTCATGAGATACTGGGGTGAGAGTCCACCCTCAGGTGACTCAGTTTCCCTCGGATGATCTATCTTCCCCTCCCTCTCTGGAAGCATGGGTAGGCATATGGAATGAGATAGACCAAGTGGTGAAGGTTGGGTCTAGGGAGGAGACAGAAGAGGCATATGTGTTCCCTATAACCTCTTAAGATCTTGAGGGAAATTGGTCTTGGGGAAGAGACCATACTTGAGCAGAGTCTGGTGGGAGAAAGGGTGATGTGGGGTAGACAAAATTAGGATTCAGTCAGTGAAAGTTCAAGGAGTGGGGCTGGAGAGATGGCTTAGATGTTAAGATGGCCGTTCTTGCAGAGGTCCCGAGTTCAATTCTCAGCAACCAAATGGTGGCTTGTTTTCAACCATCTGCAGTGGAATCTGATTCCCTCTTCTGCTGTGCATAAAAACTGTGTTCGTATATATAAAGTAAATACATGTTAAAAAAAAAAAAAGAGTTCAAGGAGTGTGAGGTGTGGAGGTCATGAGAGGACCTGGAAATATTCTAGTTATCACTGTATTCTCTTGGGTGTGGGGATGGGAAGTAAGGAGGGGATTCGCTGTGTTTCTAGGCCAGCTCCTTAATCCCTTAGGATGTGAGCTCTGCTGGGTCCAGCCATGGCATTGGTTTCTCTGTTTTATCCCTACCCCTCTCTGTCCCCCTCCTCCTGTCCTATATACTCCTCTCCTTTCCTTTCTCCTTTTCTGGGAGAATGGCCTGAAGTCTGGGCCCTAACTGAAGCAGTATTAGAGTGATGGGTTGAAATTCAGTAGGGGGCAGGATAAACCGCTAAGCTCTCAGGAGACTGGTCTACTCTTTCCCTAATTTTAGCCTTCCCTTCATTCACCTCTGTCCTTTCTGAGGGCTCACCATTGTTTTCTGAGTCCCCAGTCACCATTTGCTAAGACAAAAAAAAAAAAAAAAAAAAAAAACCAACAGACCTTATAGGAGATCATTTTATCCCTAACCATGGTCCCCCCAGGGCAGACAGTTGCCCCTTCCCCACAGGAAGGTAGTTGTCATGAAAACTGTCTATCTAGTTGTAGGAGAAGGCTGTGCCCTCCCACAGAGACCCTGATTCCTTCTGTACCTCATCCTTCTCCCTCTTGCAAGGTGGCGAGACATGGAAAGGTTGTTGCTATTGGGTGTAGGCTTAACACGGATTGCATCCTGGGAGTGGAGGTTCAACTCATAAGTGCTCTCTCTCTTCTCCCTGGGGTGTGGCCAGCCAACAAGCACAAGCCTTGGATCGAGGCAGAGTACCAGGGCATTGTCATGGAGAATGACAACACTGTCCTGTTGAATCCACCACTCTTTGCCCTGGATAAGGATGCCCCGCTGCGCTACGCAGGTAACTGGGTGGGGAGGCAGAAGACAAAGAGAGGGATGGTGGGTCCTTGTAGTGGGATCAATAGGAAAGTGGGGCACAGGCCTGGGAAGAGCCTCAGAAGGAGAGGAAGGGAGAGCTAGAAGGGGAATGGACTTCACTGAAGAATGAAGATGTCACAAAGGATGTCAAAGCTAATCAGCCAGGGGTTAAACATTATTAGAGTTTGCTGGCCTTAGACCTGCTGGCTCTGAGCACGTTGCTCAGGGAAGCTGGGGATCGCTGATACTTCAGGTCATTAAGAGAAGGGCCTAGAGGTCGGGAGGAGATGTGCAGCTGGGCACGGACCAGTCAAGGGGGAGGCTGAGGGCTGGAAGAAGATGCCCTGGGTCACGGGAAGCCTCACTTTCTCTCTTCCTGCCTTGCCAGGTGAGATCTGCGGTTTCCGACTCCATGGATCTGGGGTCCCGTTTGAGGCTGTGATCCTGGACAAGGCAACAGGGGAAGGCCTGATCCGGGCCAAGGAGCCTGTGGACTGTGAGGCCCAGAAGGAGCACACCTTTACCATCCAGGCTTACGATTGCGGCGAGGGGCCTGATGGCGCCAACACCAAGAAGTCTCACAAGTGAGGAAGGCCTCCCCCCTGCCTGTTGTTATGGGACCTTTCTCCCTCCTCCAACAATGGTCTCTCAGAAATGGGGCTCTCCATTTCTGATGCTCAGAAGCAAGTTCAGTTACTTCGGCTGCTTGCTAGCAGAGGCTAGACCAACTCCAACCTGGGGATGAAACCCCTCACCTCTCTTGTGCCAGGGAAGCACTCTACCTGTGGGCTATGTCTTCGGCCCCAAAGTTACTGCCATGAATGAATAATGATGCCAACTTTATTCTTTCTCCCGTGCCAACTTATTATTGTTTGTTTTAGCATAAGCATAGGGCTCTCTTAGTCCCTGGTCATACTGACTAAATGTCATCCCACCCCTGCTATTCAGAGAGCCTCGGGACCTCTGGTCAAGGTCACACGCATACAGGAATGTTCAGTGGTATCTCATCCCACTTTGCCTCTTACAGTCTTGAACAATGTCCTTAAGCCTTTCTGCATCTGCTTCTCCTTGTCTACATGACAGAGGTGCTGCTGGGACTGTTGTGGGAGATGGGTTTTGTATAAAAAGTGTGTGCTTCATACCTGCTGCACAGCACATGGGCATTATGGTGACGGGGAGACAAACAACGAGGAAGAGACATTTCACAGGCAGCCTGACCTTTCCCAAGTGCAGCACATAGCACACATCAGGCTTGGGACACACACACACACACACACACACACACACACACACACACACACAGCTTGGAGGGGCCAGGAAGGGTCAGGGATGTTATACCATGGAAGAGGATTGGGTCTCAGACCCCTACATCTGCTACCTGCTAATTTCTCACTTGACGGTGAGGGAAAGATGAGTAATAAGGAACCCTGGGCCACCCAGAGGCATCAGAGATTAGAAGGGTCTTGTGACTTGGTTTTTCATTTTGAGATAAGACCTGTCTCTGAGCCTGGGAGTCTGGATCTTGGCTGGAAGCAAGCACAAAATGAATGTCCCAGACCTTGCTCTGTTTGCCTGGGAAGGTGTGTGAATGGGGAAAGGCCACGATTGACGGGTGAACTACTCAGTTGTATCAGACAACTTCTGACTTCCGATCAAATGTGGCTCCCCTGATGGCTGGTTTTAACTTGTCTCTTAGTCTATGTTTTTCTCATTTCTCCTGTAAGATTTGATTTTTGTCAAGTCAGGGACTTGCCAACTTTGGGAAAAAAAAAAAAATATATATATATGTATAATTTTTTTTTTTTTTTTTTGCCTTTTCCTCTCACCTTGGCATCCTAATGAGGGTTCACCAATTACGCTCAGGGCTGTGTGTGTTATGGAACAGGTGGACAGACAGAGGGGACAGTGGAAAGGGGCTGGATGTGTGCTGAACCTATTCACCCTCTCCCTCCTCATTCTACACAGCCTTCCAGACAAAAAGCACCAACATGGCTTCTGATGTTCTCCAGGGCTTGTTTCTTTTTCCCCATGTCGCTGGCCCTTTCCTTGAGCCCTCTTCCTTGTGTGGTTTTACATCTGCTACGACTCCAGCACAGCCTGGTGCCCTGTGGAGCAGGGAGGGGCAGTCTCCAGGGCAGACTGGCTCGCATCTGCTCTCATTCCCAATCCGGATCCCTGACTGCGTTTTTGCTCGGTGCTCACGGCCTGGCTAATGCTTCCACATCCATTCCATTCCTCTGAGTGCAGGGCAACCGTGCACGTTCGGGTCAACGACGTGAATGAGTTTGCCCCCGTGTTCGTGGAGCGTCTGTACCGGGCTGCGGTGACGGAGGGGAAGCTGTATGATCGCATCTTACGCGTGGAGGCCATTGACGGGGACTGCTCCCCTCAGTACAGCCAGATCTGCTACTACGAGATCCTCACACCCAACACGCCTTTCCTCATTGACAATGATGGTGAGTCTATCTGCCCAGCATCTTAGCCCTCCAGATGACGGGTCCAGGGACCACCCTCTCCACTCCTGCCCCTCCCTTCAGACCTCATTTTCCTGCTTGTCCCTGTATGAGGCCCTTTCCCCCCGAGTATTTCCCTTCTACTTTCTCCTGCTAAGTGCCCCGCTCACGCTTGGCTTGCCTGGACTTCCCATGCCTTCCTGGTCCGCCTCTAGGGCACTGGTTCTCAACCTGTGGGTCACGACCCCCTTAGGGCCCTTATGGCCCTGTCACGGGGTGTCACCTACCAGCTATCCGGCATACCAGACCTTTACGCCACGATTCAACACAACAGCAGCAAATTTCCAGTTACGGAGTAGCAACAGATGGTTTTATGGCCGGGAGGACCTGTCTGAAAGGGCCGCAGCGCCAGGAAGGCTGAGAACCACCGCTCTAGGACCCCTGACCCTCTGCCCTCCCGTTTGCCACTTCAGGCAACATCGAGAACACGGAGAAGCTCCAGTACAGCGGCGAGAAGCTCTACAAGTTCACGGTGACCGCGTACGACTGCGGGAAGAAGCGGGCGGCGGATGACGCCGAGGTGGAGATCCAGGTGAAGCCCACCTGCAAGCCCAGCTGGCAAGGTGAGGGAGGCGCCTGGTCAGACCAGTTCTCTAGTGGCTGCAGGCGGTCGGCGCCCCCGGCGGCAGGGGCCGCCTCGCCATCTGCCTGTCTCCCTGTCTCACCTGCGCAGGCTGGAACAAAAGGATCGAGTATGCCCCGGGAGCCGGCAGCTTGGCCCTGTTCCCTGGCATCCGCCTGGAGACCTGTGACGAACCGCTGTGGAACATCCAGGCCACGATCGAGCTGCAGACTAGCCACGTGGCCAAGGGCTGCGACCGAGACAACTACTCAGAAAGGGCACTGCGGAAGCTCTGCGGTGCGTGTCCCCCCTCCTCCCAGGACCGTCCCTTCCCAACCGTCCCCCACTCTCTCTGTGTCCCAGGGGTCCATGAAGAGGTGGGGAAATGGGTTGAGTTAATGAGAGAAGAGAGCTGTCCTTCTCTTGTCCTTGAAAGGCCGTAAGAGGGGGTTCATCGTTTGTCTCCCCTTTCCTGGTTCCTTCCCCTTCTCCTTATCTGCTGCTTCTCAGCTCTGACTCTTGTCTCGGGGCCTCTGCAGGTGCTGCCACGGGGGAGGTGGACTTGTTACCCATGCCCGGCCCCAATGCTAACTGGACAGCGGGCCTCTCCGTTCACTACAGCCAGGACAGCAGCCTCATCTACTGGTTCAATGGCACCCAGGCTGTGCAAGTACCCCTGGGTGGTCCAGCGGGGCTGGGCTCTGGGCCTCAGGATGGCCTCAGTGACCACTTTACCCTATCCTTCTGGATGAAGCACAGCGTGACCCCGAGCAAGGGGAAGAAGGAGGAGGAGACCATTGTGTGTAACACAGTCCAGAACGGTGAGCCCTCCTTGAGGCCCTGACCCATGGCGGGACCCTGTCTTCTGTCCCACATTTGTCACGTACCACTACCCAGTGAGGACTGTTGACAGGTCTCTCCCCCTCTTTTAATTTGTAACTTGCCAGTTTTCTGTCTTTAAAGACGGTCTTGCCATGTTGCCCAGGTTGGCCCTGAACTGGGCTCAGGAGGTCCTCCTTCCTCACTCTGCCTAGATTGATTCAACAATGGCAAACACTGTCATGCCCAGTTTGTGGGCTGGCTCTTCTATCGCTGGGATTCTCTGACTTGTTGAGATGATGTTTTGAGATGTTCCTGCTCTGGGTACATACAGCAGGACTGATGCCCAAAGGACATTATCCTTCTCATTGGCAGTTGCCAAGTTAGTCTCCCTGCATCCCTGTCCCAGCTTTTCACCTATGAAAGTCACCATTGTACACGGTGATGGTTTATGCATCCTTTCTCTTCCATCACCACCCCCCCACCCCCTTTCTCCAGGAGTTGATGTGCTCTATCTCCATGTAGCAGTGAGAAAATGAGGGCTCTGGAATCATCCTCTTCACTGTCCCTTTGAACCTTTTCTAGCCGATTTCTTGACTCCTGTCCCCTTTCTGCCCCTTAGAGGATGGTTTCTCTCACTACTCCCTGACTGTCCATGGCTGCAGAATCGCCTTCCTCTACTGGCCATTGCTGGAGAGTGCACGTCCGGTCAAGTTTCTCTGGAAGCTGGAGCAGGTGGGACAGGGGCCAGCTCTGAGAGGGCTGGGTGGATGGAACTTTTAGGGGAGGGGGCTTCAGAGCTTCTGGGGTTGTTTTGGTTTTGATCACTCTCCTTCCAGCCTCAGTCCTTGTCTTGTCCTCTCAAGGCTTGCTGCTTAGAGGAGCATTCATGGACTGAAGGGAAGCAAGGGCGGCTGTCTACTAAACCTGGCTATCCATCTTGGCCCTTGTTTTATTTCATTTTTTTTTCTTATATACAACCCATATAACAGTATGTGTCCTTGATTCTTCAAGAAACTAAACGACACTGGGGTGAAGTTCATAGTTTAGGGTTCAGTGTTGGTTAGGAAGCCTGCTGGTTTTCAGTATGGGTTACATTTTATTTTATTTTTTTTGAGACAGGTTTTCTCTGTGTAGCCTTGGCTTTCCTGGACTCGCTTTGTAGACCAGGCTAGACTCAAACTCAGAGATCTGCCTGCCTCTGCCTCTGCCTCCCAGAGTGCTGGGATTACTGCCACATGCCCGGCTAGTATTTTAAAATTTTGTAATGTTCACTTTATAGTATTTTATTATTATTAATTTTTAAGACAGGGTCTCTTTGTAGCTCAGGCTGATCTTGAGTTTGCTAAAGAGCAGAGGAGGACCTTGAACTCCTGATCCTTCTGCCTCCACTTCTCAAGTACCTGGATTGCAGGTGCTGTCACCATGCCAAGCTAAGCTTTATCCTTTAAACAAGAATAAAAAGAATTCTATATCTTGAGGTTGTTTTATGATTAAATTATATAACAGGGCTTTATTAGACTCAAAACCACTCTGTATGTGTTAAGTGTCACTATTTTGTCCAAGCTTATGAAGGGTGTGTAAAAATGGAGAAAAAAATTAAGATCCTTTCTTAAATCCATACTTCCAAGGTGCAGTTATTATTATTATTTTTTTCTGAGGTGGTCTTTACTCTCTAGTCCAGGCTAGCCCTTGGCTTGCAATCCTTCTGCCTCCTGGGTGCTGGGCCTGAAGGTTTTGTGTCACCATGGCCAGCACATTCTGTTTGTTCATTTTCCAAGTTGACAAGTTGAGGGCCAACTTGTTTGAGTTTCCATCTTCTACCTTTTCTATAAACCCTGGTAGAGTGATTGATAAACGGAAAAAAGAAAAGTGCAGGAAATAGGAGAGAAGGAAAGGCCTGGAAAACTTACAGACTAGGTAAGTAAATGAAGTCTGTTTACAAAAGCTTTGCTGTTTGTGGCACATGTTTAGAGAGAAGGTTTGCCATTTGCGGCTTCTGGGACTTTCCCCATGTTGCTGCCTCCCTCCTCCACCCCCTTCTTCCCTTCCTTACCCCCTCCTCTCTGTCTTTTCCCTGGGATGCTGAAAATTGACTTTAGGGCCTTGCTCTGCCATGAAGCTATGTTTCCAGTCCACTTTTTGTTGTTTTGTTTACTGGTTTCCTTTTCCCCCCTTTTTCTTTATTCTTCCATCACATAGTACAGCCTGACTGCAGTTTCCCCTGCTTCCCCCCCAGCCTCCCCCATCTGCCCTTTCCCTCTGATCCAACCCCATTTACTTCCCCTCAGAAAGGAGCAGGGCTTCTAGGGACGTCAACCAAACACAGCATAACAAGCTACAAGACTAGGCACATGCTCTCACCTCGAGGCTGGGCAAGGCAAACCCAGCAGGAGGAAAAGGGTCCCAAAGGTGTGAAAAAAGTCAGAGACAGCCCCGGTTCCCACTGTTAGGAATCCTATAAGAACACCAAGCTGTTCAACTGTAACATATATGCAGAGGTCTTGGGTTAGACCTGTACAGGCTTCCTGATCTCTGTGAGCCCACCAGGGTCTCAGTCAGTTGATTCTGTGAGCCATGTTCTTGTGGTGTCCTTGGTCCCTCTGGCTCCTCTAATCCTTCTCCCCCCTCCTCCAGAGGACCTCGAACTCTGCCTAATATTTGCCCAGCCTACTTTTTACTTTTTGAGACAAGGTTTCCCTAAGCTGCCCAGTTTGGCCTGTAACTCACTCTGTAGGCAAGGCTGTCCTTGAATGTGTAATCCTTTTGTCCCAGCCTCCCAAGGAGCTGGGATTACAGGTCTGTTCACCATTTCAGGCTGGTGTGTGTGTGTGTGTGTGTGTGTGTGTGTGTTTGTGTGTTTTGCAGGATATTTAATCCCATTATGTACCCTAAGATTGTGAACTGTAAAAACCTGTTTCTAGTTGTGGTGTGGCTCAGCCCTAGCACACACCTTTACTCCAAGAGCTTTCTGTACACAGCATTTAATAAAGTTAACCCAAGAGGTCAAAGGTGGAGCAAGTAACCAGTTGACAGGGATTAAGTAGAAAGGAGGGACTTTGAGAGAAGAGTATGTAAGGCAGTGTGGATACAAAAAGGAGCTTTTGGTTTATTCCTTCTGGGCTGTTGGGTGAGCTGGCAGGCCCTTTCCTCCTAGGCCATCAGCTGAATAAGCAAGCTTTTGGCTTTTTTCTTCTGGATGTGAGTTGAGTAGGAAGGTCAGCTGGGTGCTTTCTTTGCCTCTTTGAGGTAGCAGGCTTTTATCCCAGCACCTGGCTCCTGAGTCTTTACTGGTAAAATTGAATGTTTGGGATTTTTTATTTTTATAACAATATGTGTGTTGGTGGGGACTGAATACAGGCCCTTATATATGCTAGGTAAGTGCTCTGTCACTAAGCTACATCCCTAGTCCTTCTCTTTAAAATTTTCTTTATCCTTTTTTTAAATTTAAAACATTCATTAAACACCAATTAAGTCCCTGTGTTTTCAACAGATATATTCCAGGGGTATATTGGAGCTTAATAATATGAAACAAAATATTCAATTTCATTTAGCTTATATTTTAGCTGGGTAGAAAAGCTAGTTTATCTTTTTTTTTCTCCCATGCCTCTGTTTCTCTCCCGACTTTCTCTCTTTCTCTCTTTCTTTCTCTCTTTCTTTCTTTCTTTCTTTCTTTCTTTCTTTCTTTCTTGGCACAGTTGGAGAGCTAGCAAAGGACGTTGTATGTGCCAAGTTAACTCCTGAACCCCGAGCCGGCCTTTACTTAAAATAAATGTAAATAGGAACAGCAGATGGACGATCTCTGAGGCCGTGGGGCACAGTAGACAGCAGGGAAGGGCTGAAGGAGGGCTTGGAGAGATAGGCAGTGACTTCAGGAAGCCTTTATCTGAAGGCCTTAAAGCAGGACTATGAATTGGTCAAAATTATGTTTGAAGACCATCACTTGGGCAGTTGTGAGAGGAGCAGAAGTAAGCTAGGCCTAGTGGCACAGGCCAGTGATCCCAGCTACCTTGGAGGTTGAGGCAGGAGGACTGAAAGTTCAAGACGAGATTGACAATTTAGTGAGACATTTTTGTTGTTTGTTTGTTTTGAGGCAGGGTTTCTCCGTGTAGTCCTGGCTGTTCTGGAATTAGCTTTGTAGCCCAGGCTGGCCTTGAACTCAAGAAGATCCACCTGCCTCAGCCTCCAAATGTTGGGATTAGAGATGTGTGCCACAACTGTATGGCTTTGCTTTTTTTTTAACAGTAGTAATAGCATTGTCATCATCATCATCATCATCATCATCATCATCATCATCATCATCATCATC
>NW_026590905.1:333754-342629 GCF_907164565.1 Psammomys obesus | reverse complement strand
TCATCATCATCATCATCATCATCATCATCATCATCATCATCATCATCTGGGGTTAGAGCTCAGCTGGCAGAGTATAGAGTCCCACATAGAAACCCACAGCTGTTAATTTTGTTTGGCTCTGAGATGAGAGTTGGTAGTTTGGGTGTGGAGGATGGGATATAAGGGAGACTGGGATAAAAGCTCTAGGTTCAATGTCCAGTACCACATAAAACCAGGTGTCAGTACCCGCCTGAGGCAGGAGGATCAGAAGTTCAAGGTCATGGTGAGACTGAGGCAACTTGAGAGCTGGGCTCAAAAAATCCAAACCATCAGGCATGATGGCTCATGGCTCACACCTTTAATCTCAACTCTCCAGCAGCAGAGGCAGGTGGATCTTGGTGAGTTTGAGCAAAGCTACTGATCAGCGTCTACAAAGTGAGTTCTAGAACAGCCAGGGCCACACAGAAAGATCCTGTCCAAAGCCAGCCAGCCAACCAGCCAGCCAGCAAGCAAACAAATCCAAACCCAACCAACCAAAGCAGAAATAAAAGGTCAGAAGAAGACCGGACCAGGGTGGGCTTAGAGGTAGAGTGCTTGCTGGAAACTCAAAGCCTTAGGTTCTATCTCCAGTACAGAGAAGAAAAGAGGCGTGTAAGTCAGCAGAGGGAACTGTGGGGACTATTCACAGAAAGGGCCTGGGGACTCACTGATATGTGACCGTGGAGCCGGAGAGTCGCACGCAGCTTGGCTCTGAGCTGACAGCACCTGTTGGTGGTTTAGGTTGAGGGTGTGGCTGTGGGGGTGGTGGAGCTGGAAAGCATAATGGTGACTGTCTGTGCCTGTTAGATTTGAGATGGCCGTGGAACATCTGAATGGAAGGCTCGGAATAGGGGGAGAGCTCTGGGCTGGACAAAGCGGTATTAATCAGTGTAAATGTGGAGTCTGAGCCCCCGTGAACCAGGGTAGTCCTAGGAAGACGGTGCAGAGCGGGGAGGGGAGAGGGCCTGAGCTGAGCCTTGAGGGCTCCCTGGGACGTTGGTAAGGCAGAGACCTCCATTCCTTCCCTGGCACATTCCTCCTCCATTTTAATGACTCCAGGAGAAACAGCAGAGGTAAACGGTTGATGTCGCAGAGGTTTCTGATGGGTTAGAAACCACCCTGGAAATCATGATGCCACCCATTTTTTATTTATAAACATCGCTGGAAAAATTCATTTACAACGTAGTTTGGGTTATTACTATTGTTGAGACAGGAGTTTGTGGTGTTGCCCAGGCTAACCTGGACTCAAGTGATCCTCCCGCCTCATCCTCTTGCGTCACTGGACTTCAGGCATACTCCTGTGGCTAGCTCTGCTTCTAGTTTTACATGTTTCTGTGGCTCTGCTTCTAGTTTTACATGTTTCTGTGGCTCCTGGAGTTTTCTGTACTAGGTTGCTTGTCCTGTAGATTTTGGACAAGGTTCTCCAGGACATGGAGTACGGCTGGGACTAGTTCCTCAAAGAGCATGTAACTGAGGGGCTCTCACCCTCGCTTTGCACTCCCAGGTATGTGACGACGAATGGCACCACTATGCCCTGAATCTTGAGTTCCCCACGGTCACGCTCTATACCGATGGTATCTCCTTCGACCCTGCTCTCATCCATGACAATGGTCTCATCCACCCACCCAGGAGGGAACCTGCGCTCATGATTGGGGCCTGCTGGACTGGTGGGTCCTCTGACCTTCTCAGTAACGACTCAGTGGCTCTAGGGCTGTGAGGGGAGGTGGTCAGGTGAGACGCAAGGGTGGCCTGCCCCTCTGCGGAGGCTGTCCCCTGTATCTCCGTACAGCTAGGCAGGTGACTCTGCCCTGACAGATCTCTGCTGGAGGAGACCTCCACTTCCGGTGCCCCCTCCCCATTGTGTAGGCCAGCAGCTTAAGCTTGGTGGAATTCCTACCCCCAAATCTATAGTAACTCCAGCCAGCTCCCAACTTTGTTCCCTCAAGGAGATGATGATGTCCACAGCCTCTCCCTAGCAGGAGGATGGGAATCCTTCAGAGGACTGTTAGTCCTTCCATTTGCGTAGCCATCTTACCAGAGTCCTGTTTCCGCTGCAATAGAATAATCTATAACAGAGGCCCGCAAGACTGGGGGATGGCATGACAGGGTTGGGAATCTGCTCAGAGCCTGCAAATCCTACACAGCATATGAGGACCTAGGAGAATTACAGGATTTCTTGTCACAGCCCTCAGCTCACTGCCACTTTTTCCCCCCCTTGGTTTGCAGAAGAGAAGAACAAAGAGAA
This sequence comes from Psammomys obesus, assembly GCF_907164565.1. Lineage (NCBI taxonomy): Eukaryota > Metazoa > Chordata > Mammalia > Rodentia > Muridae > Psammomys > Psammomys obesus. The sequence goes on along the minus strand of NW_026590905.1, from coordinate 340,366 downwards.
GGAAAAAGGAGGAGAAAACAGTACAGACACAACCTCAGGTACACTGTGCATAAGAATTGGAGACCAGAGTTCTAATCTCAACTGTCTTACATGTGCTTCTGTCTCTTTCTGCCCCAATGCAGCCTTTCCAGTTCCTGCTTCACAGGCCAGCATGGCACAGTCTCTAAGCCATATCAAGGCAGAGCATCCTCAGAGCAGGAAGGCTGGGCATAGCTTGGCTGGATTCTGGGTGGTTCTTTTCTTTTCTTTTCTTTTCTTTTCTTTTCTTTTCTTTTCTTTTCTTTTCTTTTCTTTTCTTTTCTTTTCTTTTCTTTCTCTCTTTCTTCTTCTTCTTTTTCTGCTGAAAGAATATGGTAACATTTCTCTTGCTGACTATCTACATGGCAGAAAGCAGGTGGCAGGAGTCTAGGCATCTATGAAGCTCATACACAATCATCCTGGTCCCCCCACATGTCCCTGGGAAGATGTCTCCCTCTTACACTCTGGACCCTCACTGCCTCTTGGGTCCTAAGGTTCCTCCTCTTCACTGTGGTTTCCTCCTCCCTCCTCTCAGAACGTTTTACTTGTCCACTCTTCTTCCCTTCCTGCTCTCCTCCTCTTTTTCCTCACTGTGTTTTCCTTCCTCCCCTTTTCACTTTTCTTCCTCCTGTGTGTGGTGCTGGGGGATGGAACGCAGAGCCTCACATACGCTAGGCAAAACTTCTGTCCTGCCTTTCGCCTCCTCTGTCTTCTCCACCCCGCCCTCTCATCCCCATTTCTGTCGGTTCTTCCTTTCCCCTTCCTGTCAGCCCCATCCTCGGCCCACCTCTCCTCGGCTCCTCTTTTCTCTTCTCACCACCTGGCCTGCCCCTGTGTTCCTGCCCTAGGAGACCCCTTGCTGATCCACCACTACTTCCACGGCTACCTGGCTGGTTTCAGCGTGCGCTCAGGTCGCCTGGAGAGCCGTGAGGTCATCGAGTGCCTCTATGCATGTCGGGAGGGGCTGGACTATAGGGATTTCGAGAGCCTAGGCAAAGGCATGAAGGTATAGTCCCTTCCTCTCCCTCTCTCTCCCGGCATGCCCCTCCCCCCCCCCCCCCCCCCCGGCTCCCCCCCCCCCCCCCCCACCCCTCTACCCTTCCGTACCTCTCCTCCCCTGCCTCCCTGTCTTGCTCTCAGCTATGTCTGTGTCTGGGACCCAGGTCCACGTGAACCCCTCGCAGTCCCTGCTCACCCTGGAGGGGGATGATGTGGAGACCTTCAACCATGCCCTCCAGCATGTGGCTTACATGAACACCCTGCGCTTTGCCACACCCGGCGTCAGGCCCCTGCGCCTCACCACCGCTGTCAAGTGAGTGTTGGGTGGGCGGGGCTGATCCTAGAGCAGCGCCAGTGTCGCTTGTCGCTCTTGAGAGGTCACTAGAGCTAGCCTTACCCGTTTCACGTCTGTCTCTGAGTCCTGAGAGAGGACAGTCGGCCTGTTGATGGTCGTGTTGGTAGAAGAGCTTGGCCCGGAATCAGGTTTCCTGGTCCCTTACTCTCTGCGAAGCTGTGTTGCCAGGGTTTGAGGGTTTTGACCTTCTCTGTGCTGTATAAAGAGGGACAGAGAAGATTGGAAGCTTGGGGAACCTGACATTAATTCTAACTCACCCTTGGGCAAATGGAGAGCTCTGCTTGTTTTGCCTGTTTTAATCTTACTTCACCAAGTTCTTGAAAAATGAATATGATGAACCCAGGCTACCATTAGATCCCAGGCCAAATCCGGCTGTCTGTCTGTCTATTCTGGAGAGATTTAGTGGAACACAGCCCTGCCAGTTGGCTTTCTCTGCTGTTCATGGCTGTTTTTATAGGCTGCAGGCTGGTGGGTAGCTGGGACAGAGACTGCCTACTTCCAGAAGAGAGAGGGCGTATTTCCTAGCTGGTCCTTTACAGGAAAAGTTTGCCGAATTTTGTATTCTAATGGGATGATTTCTGAGGTCTTCAGTAGAAAAATTGTGGATGAGTTCAAGGTTTAAGTCTATTAGATATTTTAAAATACAGCTCGAGGGATAATAGAGCCCGACCAGTGGAACTTTTACAAACTAAATGCTACAGTCCATAGCAAATGCTGGCCGGGAGTGCCTGTTCTGCAGGAGTTACTGGCTCCTCAGGGAAGGCGAGTTCACTCCTCTCTGTAGGGCGGTTTTAGGTGACACTGCCATCTAGTGGGCAGATCACACAATTTAGGAGTCAGATTTCCTGTGTTCTCCCTCTCTGCTTCAGTTTCTCTGTAAATTCCCTGAAGCAATGTGACTTCAGATATCCTGGGAGAGGGACCCTGCGCCCTGTAGAAACTGGGCACAATTATCAGGCTTCAGTAAAACCTGCAGAAGGGGGCTGCTGGGCCATCGTGGGGTTACACTGAGGAGTTGAAGGCCATAGGCTGTTGAGCATCACGTGGACACAGATCCGAGCTGTATGCACCCTGCTATGTACTAGCCGCTATGTACTTTTCCTTTGTAAAAAATTATTTTTATGTATGTGGGTATTTTGCCCGCCTGCATGTCTGCATACCATCTTTTTGCAGGGCTGGCAGTGGCCAGAAGAGGGCATTAGATCCTTAGGATCTAATTTCAGCCTGTCTTGAGGTGCCATGTGGGTGCTGTGAATTGAACCTGGGGCCTCTGGAAGAGCAGCCAATGCTCTTAACTGCCGAACCATCTCTCCAGCTCCCTAGTCAGAATTCTTACGGAACCAAGGAGCTGCCTCACTCCTTCCATGTACTTAGGGGCTACATCAGAGAAGAGGATTGTGTTTCGGCCAAGGGTGGAACTCTGGCAGGGGCATCCCATAGGGGTTTGTGTCAATGTCTTTGCTCACTGTTCATCTGAATCCCTCCTACCTCCTTCAGACCTAGACTAGAGCTTGCTAAGGACCTGGAAACTGACCTTGGTCGTGTCAGAAGAGGGAAAGCGCATTGACATTTAAAAACAATTAGTCTTTCTTTCTTCTTCCTCTCCAGGGTCTCATGTAATCCGTGCTGGCCTCAAGCTCACTATATAATTGAGGATGGCCTTGGGCTCTCTCCTTTACTTCCCGAGTGCTGTGATTATAGGCACACACTATCATATCAGTTTATGTGGTGTTGGGGATCATGGCTGTTGTACATGCTTAGCAAGCATCTTTCCAATTCAAGCTAATAAGACCCGGCCCATATTTTCCTATGGCCTACTATGTGGTTGGTCCACCTTAGTGGACTTGTGTGTGTGTGAGAGAGAGAGAGAGAGAGAGAGAGAGAGAGAGAGAGAGAGAGAACAACTTACAGCAGAAAAAGCCTATCAGTTCCTGTCCTTTCCTTTGTGTGGCTTTCCCAGCTTCTCAGTGTTTGGATTTTTGATTATTTAAAGCTAGGTTTATGCAACTATTGGTCAACACTTAAGTGCAAGTTGCCCCCTTTGTCAGCACTAGGTCCTTCTGCATACCAGGCAGGTACTCTCTCACTGAGCTATATCCCTGGCTCTATTTTCACATTTTGAGACACAGGGTCTTATTAAGTTTACGAAGATGTCTGTGAGCTTGTTATGTATCTCAGGCAGGCCTTGAACTCGGGGTCCTCCTCTCTCAACCTCTCTAGGAGCTGAAATGATAGATCTGTACCACCAGGACTGGAAAAATTAAATGATTTAAACTTGTAAAAGATGTATTTCTTGTAAAGCCTGCCTAATCAACATTAGCTCTTGGAGAAATGGAAAGCTGTCTCTTTCTCTAGCTTTGCCCCCTCTCTGTGGTTCTTGCCTTTATACCTATGTGCTGCAGCCTCTACCTAGGTCTCTGAGTTCCTCAACCCAGATGAGCCAGTGCTGAAATAACTGACTTTAAATAACCCATACCCAAAGGGCTGGTGCTCCAAACCTCTTTTCTAATGGCATCTCCGACCTTGACGTCACCCAGGCTCAAGTCATCTGTGGCTCCTCTCAGCCTCTGTCCTTCATGCTCCATTAATTGTCAAATCACACGGGGCTCCTCCATAAGCTTGGCCATCTGAGACTTAACTCTTTAACTCAATCCCTCATGACTTTACCCTGCCCTATTGCCTTACCTTCCCAACCAGTTGATTTAGCTCTGCTTCATCCCTATCCAAGACTATTTTTTGTTTTGCTTTTTTTTTTTTTTTCTTTTCCCTTCCTGATTTTGCCAGGTGGTAAAGGCTAGCCTTGAACTTGATATTTTCCTGTTGCAGCCTCCAAAGCACTGGAATTTTAGGTATACACGATCATGCCTGGCTCAGAACAGATGCTCTTCTAATGAAAAAAGACACCGTGAGGTCTGTTTGCCATGAAACTGTAAACCGAGCTGTAATCACTGGCTCAAAGGTCTCAGCTACTGCTACCTGCCAGCGGTTACTGCCTCTCGCTCTGTATGCTTCATTGTCGCTCTAACATCCTCCTGTGCAAAGTCCTCCACTCTTTCAAAGCTACCTCAACTGCAAATTTTCCTAGTTCTTCCTACCTTCCTTGAAAAAAAAAAAAACAAAAACAAACAAACAAACAAAAAAAACAAAAAACAACTCTATTACTATCCTGCCCAGAGAGAATTTCTCCTTGTTCCGAATCCTCACTTTTATTTTTCCATTTTTTTTTTTTCTGACTTATTCTGGGGTGATCATATTTGCCCACAGTGTGAGGTTTGTGTGCCTTTCAGAATCTCTGCAACAGGTCATTCATTTGGCTTTTGGGGCCGGTACAGCCTTCTGTTCCTGTTTGAATCCCCTAAAATACTAGTGCAGCCTGGGTCTGCTGTTGTGTGTGCCCCGGTCCCAGGCAGCTGAGGTCATATGTAGATTATGACAGGCTCTTTCTGGGGGATCTGAGCCCTTCACACCTGCTGAGGGCACGGCTTTTTTTATTAGCTCCAGCAGTCAACCTCGGCGTACTCAGTAACATCAGTGATTACGGTCCTCTCACCCAAATCATCGAAATCACAGATCTGTCATAGAGATCAGAGTTCCCAACCCTTCACGACTACAGCCCCTTTGTCAAGACTGGCTGTTCAGGAAGAATGAATCAGCCTTTTATTTCTTTGTGGATGTTTTGAGACAGGGTCTTACCTTGTAGCTCAGGCTGTCCTTAAGCTCAGTGAAGTCTGCCGGATCCAGATTTGTGAGGGCTGGGATCACAGGCATTGGTCACAATGCCTCGCTTTAGTCTGTTTTGTGTTACTGTAATAGAATAGCTGAGACTGGGTAGTTTTGAAGGAACAGAGATTTAATATTCTTATAGTTTTAGAGGCTAGGAAGTGTAAGATTGGTGGCCAGCATCTGGCTAGGGATGCTGGATCATCTTCTGATGGAACAGCTGAGAGGCTGGAGGGAGGGAAGAAGGGAGGAGAGGAGGGAAAGAAGGGGGAGGGAAGGAGGAGAGTAAGGGATCTGAGAGGAAAAACTTGACCGTGAGAGAGAAGGAGCAGTCAGGCTCAAACCTTCTCTCTTCCAATTGGTGCTAATCGCCGAGGCTGCATCACACACCAGCCTTAGGTTCCACCTGCTCCACACATATCTAGACCCTCACAATTCATGTTCTTCTCACACAAAAACTACATCCTTTCCATCCTGACAAGTCTCAAAAAAAAAACAAAAAAACCCCAAAGCCTTGAGTGTTTTCAAATTAGATCCAGGTGATAAGTGGGGGCTGAGATGCCCTGAGGCAAATTCCTCCTTGTTTGTGAGCTGTTGCAACTGAACATCTTAGCTGCTTCCCAAATACAATGAAAGGAGCAACGCAGGTTAGATTCCGGAAGGGAGAAGCATGAAGGAAAAAGGGAAAGCTTCCTCCAAGCACATCCCCAGGTGGTCAGGGTTGGCCACACCTCACCCTGCAGCCCAAGCTGGCCTTGAACTCGTGACCTTCCTGCTTCAGCCTCTTGAGTGCTCAGGCTATAAGTGTGCCTCACGGTACCCATCTGACAGTACCTCTTTTCTTCTTTTTATTTTTGTGTATGCACGCACACACCTGTTTGCGTGTACACACGAGTGGAGGCCGGAGATCAACGCCAGGCGACTTTCTTAATCACTCTCCACCTTATCCCTTGGGACAGGTCCTCTCACCGAAGTGTGCCGATTTGGCTAGACTGGGTAGTGAGTCAGTGCGAGGCATCCTCCTTTCTCTGCCTCCCCCAGCACTTTGGGTCCAGGCATGCACCATGCCTGGCTTTCATTGGTGCTGGGGATCTGAACTCATGACCGGTGCTGGGGGTCTGAACTTGGGTCTTCATGCTGGCATGGTAAGTACTTTAGTGGCCGAACTGCCTCCCTAGCTGTGCTGGTGATTTCACATCTTTAGATTTTAGAATAATGATTTAGAGACATACCTCAGTCGGTAGAAAGGGCTTGCCCTGGATTTGAGTTCTGGTACAACATGAATTGGGTGTGATGGTGCATGACTTATAATCCTAGCCCTCAGAAGGTAGAGGTAGGAGGATCCGCAGTTCAAAGTTATCCTTGGCTACACAGTGAGTTTGCAGCCACCCTGCGGCTACATGAGGCCCCCCCTCAAAAAGCAAAGCAAAGCAAAGCAAAGCAAAGCAAAGCAAAGCAAAGCAAAGCAAAGCAAAGCAAAGCAAAGCAAAGCAAAGCAAAGCAAAGCAAAGCAAAGCAAA